>NW_007458329.1:0-353 GCF_000475195.1 Diaphorina citri | reverse complement strand
TTCGTGGGGTTAAATCGAAACCCAAGGGTCGAAAAATGACGAAACAAGAGTAATCTTTTAATATGATTTTCACATTTAGAATGGTATACAAGTGTAATCTTTTAATACGGTTTTCATATTTAGAATTAGAATGGTTAGTGATTTCCATATTAGAAAGGTTGTAATCCCATTGAATAATCCTGGGGTAAATTACTATAATGGAGTTATAATGATATGGACACCCCTTTGAATTGTGAAACCCCATTCCTAAAACCTTGATTTTTTTTTTATTATTATTATTTTTATTTTATTTTATTTTTTTTACATACCTATCTAATAATGATTCAAAAATGTTTTTACTCCTCTATAAAGGA
>NW_007458328.1:0-353 GCF_000475195.1 Diaphorina citri | reverse complement strand
TTTCTCCCTTTTCCCCTCTTCGCTTTTCTCTTTATCCCTTCATATATTTTTGCACACGATAAGAGGTGGGAGAGACATGGAGTGGAGGGGGGATACGCTACTTTCATTACTTTCTCATTCTCAAATTCCCTTCTACTCTCTCCTCCTCTTCTTCTTCTTCTTCTTATTCTGCTTCATTTCTTCTTCTTCTACTTCTACTTCATCTCTTCTTCTTCTTCTTCTTCATCTCTGCTCCCTTTTCTTCTCCTCCTCCTTTTCTTCTTCTTCTTCCTTTTTCTCTTCTTTCTGCCTCACCAGCGACTTCGGGAATTTCGAAATCTCATTTCAAGTTCGAGATTCAAATTTCATGCGAT
>NW_007458327.1:0-353 GCF_000475195.1 Diaphorina citri | reverse complement strand
CACAATAATACCTGTCTAATTATGTTCCCAAGCAATTCATTTCCTAATTGTTCATTAATTGGGGAGATTTAAAAAATGTCTTCGTTGTTGTGACGTTGAAAAAAAATATATAAAAATATCCAATCTCGTTAACCAATCCAAACACTCAAGTAATTTAGAGCACTGATCATAATTACTAAATAAGTATTTAATTACATAATTTGAAGTTCTGAATGACCTTAATATTGTTTCTTTAAATGATTAGCCCAATAAAAGAATCCACAAATACCTCGTTAGCGAAAAGCTGCGTCCACACATAGTCGACAGCCGTTGATCGATGGTCCATTAGTAAAAAGTTACTCCGTCCACACTGC
>NW_007458326.1:0-353 GCF_000475195.1 Diaphorina citri | reverse complement strand
TTTTTTTTTTTTTCTTACCCTCCCTTACCCACCTTTGTAAACTATCCTAGTTACTAAGGATTTTTATGTCAAATAAATAAATAAATAAATTTAAACTCACATGAAGGGGTAAAATGACTTCATCAGAAGACATGATGATGTTTCCGCACACAAAAAGCCCACCTAGGGGCTTAGCTGTATGGACCAGTAGGTACAAACTTGGTAGGTACAGACCAGTAGGTACAAACTTGGTAGGTACAGACCAGTAGGTACAAACTTGGGGTAACTTAGCACCGCACACAAAAAGCCCACCTAGGGGCTTAGCTGTATGGACCAGTAGGTACAAACTTGGTAGGTACAGACCAGTAGGTACA
>NW_007458325.1:0-353 GCF_000475195.1 Diaphorina citri | reverse complement strand
CCTTCAATACAACCATCACATGATGGGCTAATACCCATATTTTAATGATATGGAGACGCAACCCCATCTAAACTCAAACACGCCTCATATTATATGTCTCATATTAATTGGTTTTGTTTATAAAAAGCATAAGTCAACATAGAAAGCAAAAGAGGGAGGAAAAACAGGGAAGGGTTGTAGAAGAGAGATGAAAAGTAGAAGAGAGGGGAGGAAAGCGAGAGAGGGGGAATGAAACAGCAGAAAGGAGAGCTTTGAAGGGAAAGATATACGAAAGAGGGGGGAAAACAGGCGAGGGAAGGAATGCAGAAGAGAGGTGATGAGGGAAGTCAGGGAGGGGATAAAGGGAGAGAGAG
>NW_007458324.1:0-353 GCF_000475195.1 Diaphorina citri | reverse complement strand
CAGGAGAGTATCACTGGGGATGAACTTTTAGAACTTACAGGGTTAACGGGGCTACCCGAGGACAGATGGGGTTAATGGTCGCTACCAAAGAAATAGGTTCAGCTGATTTAGGCTAGTCACTCACTATCAGGTAGACCTGACAGATACACCTGATCAGGTCCACCTATCAGGTATACCTGACAGTGAGTTTTAAAACGAAAAACGGCTGAAGATAAATCCATTTTTTTTATTATTTTTTTAAAGAGGTTTGACAGAGGGAACTGTAACTGCTAAGATCTTATCGTCCCGAAATTGAAGAGAGAAGGAAGACAGGATAGGAGAAAGCCAGCCGTTCCGAGAACGAACGTTATCCC
>NW_007458323.1:0-353 GCF_000475195.1 Diaphorina citri | reverse complement strand
ACGCCCCTTATAAGAGTCAAATTATATTTTTAAGATGAGAGGAAAAGTGAAAAGTTCTAGTTAATTAACCTATCTATCTTATCTCTCATATCTCCCTAAACTTATTTAATATCTCCTCCGTGTTAGCCGTTTAAGATAATAATACAATAATAATAATCTTAGTGAGATATTGTGTTTATCTCACTTCTGTGAGCTTTCATTTTACAATTTGAATAGTTACACCGTATGGTGTAGACTTGACCGATATTTGAGACTATTGTGTACAGACCTTTGGGTAATGATCTGTCTTTGAGCAAGACTTTGGTACCAGGTGGTAGAATCGAGGGATTCATAGGTAATCTGTGAGAATTTGA
>NW_007458322.1:0-353 GCF_000475195.1 Diaphorina citri | reverse complement strand
CAATCATATAAAGTTATAAAGTGTTACGGGAAAACGCCTACGATCGAGTGAACCCAGGATTTCTTAAATCTTTTGGGAAAGGTCCGAAATGAAAATCTTCTTCGGGCTTTTACCGATGTATTTTAGGTGAATCCTAGGATTTCTCAACACAACGAGGCCAATATATGAAATCATACCATTTCGGACTTTTCCAAAGACACATCGGGAAATGTGATTTCACATATTTCATTTTTAAAATGCTGCATGTGTTCGGACCTGTTTCCATGCCAGCCTATTTAGCTTAGTTGGTAGCGCGTCTGCCTTGTAAGCGCTAGGCCGCGGGTTCGATTCCCGCCCGGGGCGGATTTTATCCT
>NW_007458321.1:0-353 GCF_000475195.1 Diaphorina citri | reverse complement strand
CTGGATGCCAGGAAGAAAACACTGGGGAGAGTTGAGTAGCTGCAGTGATTGTACAGACTATCAGGTGGGTTTAAAATCGCATTTTTCTTCTTCAAAAATTTGATGGATTTATTTCCCCCAAGGTAAAAAAAAAGTATAATAATTTTCATTACTAACATCATTATTATGTACAGATATAATTAGCTAAATCCCCTTTAGGGGTGAGCTATTCATTTATTTTTTTTCTTTACCAAAAATACAATCAACAAGCCCATTTACTTAATGTCCTATTTTGACTTCCTTCCTTGCAGGCAAGAAGACTAAACATTAGGACCGAGGATGGCAAGTTTGCTCACACTCTCAATGGGACAGCA
>NW_007458320.1:0-353 GCF_000475195.1 Diaphorina citri | reverse complement strand
GAAGGTGCTATGTATGTGAACGGACTGTACTTTGATGTAGACCTGATAGATATGGCTAAGCTGTTGGAAACTGTGCGCCATGAGTTGAGTGTCATGCAAGGACTGTATTCCATAGGTAAGTGATCCTGTCTTCCCTTCGATTTCGTGGCGATAAGACTTCCGATGTTAAAGTTCCTCCTATCAGACCTCTTAAAAAAAAAAAGGAATTCTTAATCGTGTTAAGCATACTTAAATGCTCGTCACAAATATCGCTCCCCGAGTATAACACCTGATTTAATTTTATGACTTGACTTGGACTCGAACCACCAACCTCCAGATCCAAAGTCCAACGCGTTAACCACTGCATCACTAAG
>NW_007458319.1:0-353 GCF_000475195.1 Diaphorina citri | reverse complement strand
TTTTTTTTTTAAAAAAAAAAAAAAAAAAAAACAGTGACTTTTTCGTCACGTTCTTCACTCCAAATGACTAACGACTATTTTGTTAACAGTTAACCAGTCGATATCAATCACATGTCATGGCTATAACTATCTCGATAACCTACGAGTAGGTACCTACCTACCTACCTGTAAGAACCAGTGCCATTTCCTGAAGAACAATTCCTTTTAAAACGAGGAAACAGTAAGCTGGTATCACAAATATGGCTAATATGGATATGGGTATCTACTTATCTACAGAGTGACTTGAGCTATTCATCTGTTAATGTGTAGCTAAGTTGTTTGTCTGTTTTTTCTCTTTTTTTTTTTTTTTTTTT
>NW_007458318.1:0-353 GCF_000475195.1 Diaphorina citri | reverse complement strand
TACGCGTAAAAAACACCGACTTTCGACTTTGTCTCGTAAAACCTTAATAGGAATTTTCCTAACACTTGTAGGTGTAACATCTTTCTTCTCTGGCTCTAGCTTATAAAAGCTGTCAAAAAACAACTAAATCGTTCTTAGAAAGAGGGGCCTATGTTATGTTTGCTACTAACATAGGCCTTTTTTCCTGGGAACGATTGAACTAAAGATTCAACAGAATAGAATATACCCTGTTTAAAAACTGCCAGAATGAGACTGCAAAAGTCCCTTTACTCTCGCAGTCTAAAAATTGACCATTCCGCCACAAACAAGGCGGACGTATTATGTTTGCCGGAAAAAAAAAGATCACTTGTGAG
>NW_007458317.1:0-353 GCF_000475195.1 Diaphorina citri | reverse complement strand
CGGATGAGCGCGTCCGGGATGCTCTTGAGATTGGCGTCTGGGAACAAAGGTCAAATTGGGAACGGTCAATCATGAGTCAATGTGGTTTGGCGGCGTATTCGCGAAACGCCAAACCATCTTTCTCCCGGGAGGCCGGCAGCTGATTGGCTACCAGTCCCACCAATATTACATAAGTAGTGCTTTTTTTCTGCTCTTGCTGGGGGACTTTAAACACGGAAGATACCAGCCTGAGATTTCCCTTGCTAAAGAAATAGCAAAGATTTTTTTTTTTTTTCGAAAGAGGTTTGACAGAGGGAACTGTAACTGCTATGGTCTTATCGTCCCGAAATCGAAGAGAGAAGGAAGACAGGATA
>NW_007458316.1:0-353 GCF_000475195.1 Diaphorina citri | reverse complement strand
TTTTCAGCTCGTAGTCTCAGGCTAAAAACTAAGTGGAGCGGAAAGCAAAGAACATAGAGATCCCTTTAGTGCTCAGTTCTATGTGGTTTGAATTCGTCACTTCCCTCTACGTTCTCTTTGCTCTGATTGCTCTCTCCTCCACTATGTTTTAAGCCTCAGGAATCCAGATTAAAGGAAGCGATGCAATGGTTCTCTATCACTGAAAAAAAACAGGAATCGAATGACTGGATTCCGGAACTCTACGTCGGGAAGCTCGACACTATAATATAGCATTCCAACTACCTAAATCAGGGGAAGTAACCCAATAATAGAGTTCTTCCACCCTAACTTGTGGCACCCTATTACTAATTTTT
>NW_007458315.1:0-353 GCF_000475195.1 Diaphorina citri | reverse complement strand
ACCGAAGCGAATACAATAGTCCGTCCACTATACCTTTTATTATTAGTAATAATAAAGGAAGGACGGACTAAAAAGGTAAAGAAGCCGAAGGTAGAGAACCTATGGGTACTCATTTCTTTTGCACCGCTGGAAATCGAACCCGGATCTTCCAGGTGCCAAGACTGCTGACACAAAACTCGTCCTAAATAACTTCACTCACGTTCAAAACAATTGACGATATAGCGGATACAGGAAACTTTGACTGCTAAGGTCTTATCATTCCGAAAGCGAAGATGAAAGGACAACAGGTGAAAGCCAGCCGTTCCGAGACCGAACCTCATGTGTTCAGGATAAAGTTCGCTCCGCGCGGGAAT
>NW_007458314.1:0-353 GCF_000475195.1 Diaphorina citri | reverse complement strand
AGTGGCCAAACCCAAGTCTTACAGTTTCATAAAAACTTCGCACTTTCTATTTGGCACTTCGCAAAAGTTATTACATAGCTACTTAATAAGAATTTTTTTGAAAAGTTGTAAAGTTCCTTCAAATAATGCAGCCCCTGTTTGAAATTTGAATCCAGACTTTCACCCTGGTTATTTACTTAGGTATTTATGCATTATTATAAATTGCTTTTTTGGAATATTTACATAGGAAGTATATACAAACAAGAAAAGAACATGAACAAAAGGTAACAAAATAAATGAATTAGGTACCTAAGGGAGAGAGAGAAAACAATAAGAAAAATAATCTATTTACAAAAATATTCCATCTAATGGGC
>NW_007458313.1:0-353 GCF_000475195.1 Diaphorina citri | reverse complement strand
GTGGTAAGATACACCAAGTGAAATACCTACATTATAAGATGAATCAATTGAAATATTATGTAGTAAGATGAATCAAGTGAAACATGTGGTAAGAGGAACCACAAAACTGGACAATGTTCTGAGTGGGGTTGATCCGTGTACTGGGTTCTCTAAAATCCTTAACTCTTACGTGTCCAGAAATGACCTTGCCATCCGTGATGAATGCTCTGTCTGTCGATCACCCTTAAATAGGTAGCATGAATATTGGGGGTACCTTGAATGTAGCCACAGTTAGTTTACCTATCAATGAGCATGTTCTTTAGATATTTTTCCACATTATTATTCAAAATTTCTCACAGTCGTTTTTTTATTGC
>NW_007458312.1:0-353 GCF_000475195.1 Diaphorina citri | reverse complement strand
CCCGGGCGGGAATCGAACCCGCGGCCTAGCGCTTACAAGGCAGACGCACTACCAACTAAGCTAACTAGGCTGGCCACATTACAGTACCTAATTCAGTTGAGCACAAGGATCCACTATGTATATGAATTTTAGGAAAGCACTTAAAGGAATCCCTAATCATTAAGGTACGACTGTGCATTCGGCCCTTAGTGTCATGTCCTATTTTCTTCTCTTTCCTACAGGAGTGCCCGTGGATTCATGCACATGAAAATCCAGAGGGATCCGGACACAGGCAAATTCATCCTGGGACAATTCTCCGCACCTTTCGACAGCGTCCCAGAAATGATTCAACACTTTGCCGAAAACCGGTTGCC
>NW_007458311.1:0-353 GCF_000475195.1 Diaphorina citri | reverse complement strand
GACGTCATAATTCATGACTCCCGCTTCGTTTGTTTGTGCGCAAGCGTTTCTGCGCATTTTGACGTGAAATCTGACGTCTCAACTCTTCGAACTTTTCCATTAGAACGGCAAATAAAAATTAAATTTTCGACCTTTTAAAGTTACTATTTCCGAGTTTTGACCTCAGATTTGGATTTTTCACAACTTTGTACGTAGGAATCGACCTTTTATTAATAATATTTTCCCAATTGCAACTCCTCCATTATGTGATACCCACTATGTATAAAGTTGTGAAGAAGCTCTTTGCTTTACCACAAAGGATTTATGAAGATGAATTTTTATTCAATAGGTTTCATTTTATTGAATTTTCGATT
>NW_007458310.1:0-353 GCF_000475195.1 Diaphorina citri | reverse complement strand
TCTCCAATCCTGTCTTTCTTGTCTCTTCGCGTTCGCGACGATAAGACCTTGCCGAGCGTCTTAGGCTGCGGTTACACTGGACACATTTTCACCGTACGAAATCATGAAAATTCGTGTGAAAAAATCAAAAACATTGATACCAAAGTAAATTCATGAAGACCAAACTACTTAGTGAGATACAAGTTTGGTAAACACAAACACACCATCTTCCATTTGGTTATTGGTTGTTAGGATCTGGTTCTGCAGCAAGATGACTGCAACAAGGCTACCCATTCAACTTTCTGATAAGAATGATAAGGCATCATCTTACCATATGAGACCGGTCCACATACACTCCTCTAATAAAACTAGAT
>NW_007458309.1:0-353 GCF_000475195.1 Diaphorina citri | reverse complement strand
TCTCTATGATTTTTTTAATTTAATTTATCAAAGGCATTTTTCTTTCCATTTCTGTCTTTTGTTTCTGCTCAAGTTATAATTGTTCTTTTTTTCGAAATTAAATTTTAAGTCTTTTGAATAATTCAGCAAGAGAGCCAGGAGAGAAGACAGAAAATTTCATAACGGAACAAACAATATCAAGAGTGGGCACCATTTCATAATTAGAATTACATCTCTTTCTGTTTTTCTTTCCTCCATTCTTTCAATGTTTAGATTGAAATTTAAAATTAAATCTAAATTGTTTCTTTCAAATGACACTGGATGAACAATAATCATGAACATGAAGAACATAATAAATTTGTCTTAGTTTCAGG
>NW_007458308.1:0-353 GCF_000475195.1 Diaphorina citri | reverse complement strand
GGAGGAGGAGCAAGAGGATGAAAAAAAGGAGGAAGGGATGGAGGAGGGGAAGAAGGAGGAGGAGGGGAGAAGAGGAGGAGAAGAAGGAGGAGAAAGAGGATGAAAAAAAGGAGGACGTACATTTCCGATATCTTCGGGACAGGGTCGTATTTATAGGGGGCAAAAGGGTAAGCCCCACCCCCATCTAATTTGGGTCTTTAGATGTAAACCTTATGTATTTGAACTGTTCAACCCATGAAATACACGAGTTGTTTAGACTGCTTGGGTAAAGGGACTTTTTAGTCTCATTCGAGCAGGATAAACAAGGTATATTCTATTTCCACGGCCTTTTTTAACTCACAAATATAATAATA
>NW_007458307.1:0-353 GCF_000475195.1 Diaphorina citri | reverse complement strand
GCAGAGAGAACCCTTTGAGGAACTGCCAGCTTGCTAGGCTGGTTAGGGTTAGCTGTTCTCCTCCCTGTTTATAGTCCCTTTTGAGCTACTTTGATTGATAAAAGGGATCATCTATAACTAATTTGAAAGTGGAAGAGTTCTAAGTTTAGTGGAACTCCCGCTCAGATCATGACCCATATCTATTGCTTGCCTTTGGTGGCTGACAAGAGTAATTTTACAGACTCAAATGTTGATTAAATAAAGTGAGGTTTACTCTCATCCAACCTCTTGACTAAATCATCTCAGAAAATAATTACCTAAACTACAGTTGAAAAAATAAATGAAAAAAAGTTCCCCAAGCCTTAGACAGTAAC
>NW_007458306.1:0-353 GCF_000475195.1 Diaphorina citri | reverse complement strand
TACTACAGAACAATACTCAAGATGGGACCTAACATAAGAATAGTACAATGTTTTCAATACATTAGTATTGGTAAAATCTATGTCTGTAGAGGAACCCCAGCATTTTGTACGCCTTACTTGAGATGTTATTGTAGTGGATGTTAAATTTAAGATTACGCTCCATTGTTACTCCTAAATCTTTGATATGATCAACTCTCTCTAGAAACACGTTATTAATAGAGTATTGAGCTAATGTAGGTTTTTTCTTAGTATAAAAGCTCATTTGTAATTTGTAATTTGTAATTTGTAATTTTTATTTGACATTTTAATTATACATATTTTTCATATAAGTTACATAAATTTCAAATTGAGTT
>NW_007458305.1:0-353 GCF_000475195.1 Diaphorina citri | reverse complement strand
AATTTAGAGGTTATTTTTGTAAACGCGCCCTTGCGGGAAAATTTCCAAGGGATTTTTTCCTCCTCATCAGAGGAGGGTACAAAAATCCCACCTGTTGCTATGGTAACTGAAAACAGCTGATTTATCTCTTATCAGATGTTTACATTTCAAAAAAGTAAAAACAGAAGGGGGAAAGTGGGAAACTGGAAAGTTGAAATCTTCTGAAAAAGTGGAAAGTGCTTAGGAAAAACCGTTTTCTCTTCTCCAAAATTGTTTCAGGAATAACCAACTGGAAGTGGAAATTGTGATAAGATTGGAAGAAGATCTGTTTAAATGAAAGTGTCTGATGGATAGAGAAAGGTAAGTTATTGTAA
>NW_007458304.1:0-353 GCF_000475195.1 Diaphorina citri | reverse complement strand
GAAAGAGAAAAACACAACAGATATTTTTTATATAAATGAAAATGTCTATATTGACTATTTAATTCCCACAATAAAAATAAGTCTTTAGAAATTATATATTGGTAAAAAAAGGAATATAAAATATTTAAGCAACTTTGAGAAAATTAAAAATATCAAACTATTATATTTCTTTCAATCACAGAACGACAGAACCTCTCTCTCAGAGGAAGGGTACAGAAAACAACACAATCAAAATACCTACGTACTCGTACCTAAAATAAAAATAAATGTTGAAGGAATAATTATTTTTTTACTGCTACATAACATTATAGACTTAATACAGTAATATTGTACCAACTTTAGTGTGTATCACA
>NW_007458303.1:0-353 GCF_000475195.1 Diaphorina citri | reverse complement strand
ACCTTAATACCTACATAGAATATGTAGGTACCAAAGCTCTCAACAATAGGCTGATACCTCCTACCTACCTTTCCTTGAGGAGACTAAAGTAGGTAAGCTCCATCTCCATTTTGAGACAAATAGAATAAGTAGATAGGTAGAGATACCTATAGGAACAATCGATGGGTTTTTTTTTCCCTTTCTTCATCTTCTTCTTCTTTCTTTATTTTCAAGCTTATCCAAATTCGATTTGACATCTCCAGAGCTGAAAACTTCTTTATTTTTCATCCTATGAGAACAAGCAGGGTCCGTCCCTCCGGGAATTTTTTTAGCCCGTAGTGATTAGAGAAAATCAGTACCTATGTACCTACCTA
>NW_007458302.1:0-353 GCF_000475195.1 Diaphorina citri | reverse complement strand
TGTTTGTGCGCAAGCGTTTCTGCGCATTTTGACGTGAAATCTGACGTCACAACTCTTTGAACTTTTTCATTGGAACGGTAATTGAAAATTGAATTTTCGACCTTTTAAAGTTACTTTTTCGGAGTTTTGACCTCATATTATTTTGGATTTTTCACAACTTTTTACATAGGAATCGACTATTTATTAATAATTTTTACCCATTTGCAACTGCTCTATTACAATTAACAAAGTTTCTTCTAAATCGGAATAAACTATTCGAGAGTTATATTGTAAAACACGGTTAGTCCAGTGGTAACGCGCTTGCTTGCCATGCAGAAGGTCCCGGGTTCGAATCCCACCATCGACAAAAAATT
>NW_007458301.1:0-353 GCF_000475195.1 Diaphorina citri | reverse complement strand
GTCCATACCAAATTTGGTGCTTTCCTGAATAAATGCAGCTTTTGGCCAAAATTGTGACGTTAGGCCACCCACTAGTAAATAATAATACATACTTAAGTTGACTAACTTTTTTTTTAATTGTCAATAAAAGATTTTTTTTTTAATTGTCAATAAAAGACAATAAATACAGCTCCTCTGTATTTATTGTCTTTTATTAAAGTTTATCTAGGTGAAATAATCGGGGAACGATGTTTGTGACAAGCATTTAAATATGCTTAACACAATTAAAATTCCTTTTAAAGTTGAAATAAATTTTGTGAGGGAAGTCTCTGATTCTAAATGTAAGTTTAAATGATACCTTTCTGTGATCGGAA
>NW_007458300.1:0-353 GCF_000475195.1 Diaphorina citri | reverse complement strand
TACATACATAGGTAAAACTTTTAAATCAAGGTTTTCTGTACCTACTTTTCATATTGTTAGCTAAGACGCAGTAACTTTATGGAGCTCCGAACCATCAGTATAGGTAGTAGGGAATGTTAGATGAAGTTTCCGACACATTTGCTACACCTTACCCTCCAATCATGGAGAGAACATAAATTTGATCCAAGGTTTTGCAAAGTAGACGTTGGAAACTGCAAATTGTAACGAAAAGGAGCATAATAACAACAACACCATAAAAATATACATATACTAGACAAAATCTATATAAATAAAATTGTAGATTTGTCTGTACATTGCTTAGAATCGTGAAATTTTTAGTTATTCTTACTCCT
>NW_007458299.1:0-353 GCF_000475195.1 Diaphorina citri | reverse complement strand
AACTCTTGAACTTTGACTCCATTTTTCTCAAAACGGGTTTTTTTCACTTAGTCCACTCTGCCTCTTAGTGCCTCTGAACTTTGACTCCATTTTTCTCAAAACGGGTTTTTTTCACTTAGTCCACTCTGCCTCTTAGTGCCTCAATTTTAATTAACTTGCCCCAAAAGAAATAATATTTTCCCTTACTTCTATCATTAATGCCTATTTAGAACAATAGAATATTTGCATAGCTCAGGTTCCAATTGATACGTTCTATAGGTAAATATAGTTTTTTTTATAAAGATTTCTTGGTCCACCTGAACATTTTTTTTTTCTTTTTTTTTTTTTTCTTTTAATCTTCTATCATCTAAATT
>NW_007458298.1:0-353 GCF_000475195.1 Diaphorina citri | reverse complement strand
ATTTTTCTCATAAAGTTCCGTTCGTGTTTGTCCTAGATTTCGCGTCTTTGGGGGTTTTCCATTTTCTAAATCATCTAGATTTTTCTTCTCCTTCATTTATCTCTACGTTCATCAGTTATTTTTACTCGAGCGTGCGGATTGTACCTACCCGTTTCTACTAACCACGCGCAACGCTTAACTTCAGTTATCCATTAAGAACTGCAGGCAAGTTCTGGAAATATGAATACAAATACAACAGTGGTTCGGGACACGGAAAGTGAGTAACGTGCTATATCGCTGGTGTACCTACCTGATTCGAGTGACCAGAAGTTTAGGAGAACTGGAGAAACATGCAGGATTATGATCAAGATGGT
>NW_007458297.1:0-353 GCF_000475195.1 Diaphorina citri | reverse complement strand
GACTCTCTAGCTGCAATGCAATTTTCTTGGCAGTTCTACTCTTGAGTGGGGATTACATAACTCTATTTCTAACCTCAGAAACCTCAGTTAGGTAAGACTGACATAACTTGTATAGTGTTTCATATTGCAGAATCCATTGCTCTTCCCAACAAGCGCCTTGTGATCTTGTGAAGGAAACACGAGAATGAATTGTGAAAATTATTCATACACGCTCCTCCAGTTTTTTATTCCCGATTCCTGATCCCCGCAGGATTTCAAACTCCTCGGGGTAAAAGTCTGAGAAATTATTTTTCTAAATGATCAGGGAGGGAGCAGGGCTTCACGAGGAAAAAATGATTTTCAATTCCCCCGTT
>NW_007458296.1:0-353 GCF_000475195.1 Diaphorina citri | reverse complement strand
CTAGTATCTTCTTAGATCCTGACGGATCAGGCACGAGTTTAGGAGTTTTTTTCTAATGGATTATTATAGTATCTTAGATCCTGACAGATCAGGTACGTCTTTAGGAGGCTTCGTCTTCATGGGTCACCCACCCTTGAGCTTCTAATATCTTCTTCCTATGTTCTTACACTGGTCAGGTAGGACTTTAGGAGTTTCGCTTATCATGGGTTATGGCCGCATTACACTTGTCCAATAGGTAATCCAGCTTCTGGCCTCATGTAAACACCACTGGGGTCGTATACTTAACTGCAGTCCTGTTGGACAAAATGCACTTCTATAAAGCTACACATCCAGTTGAATCTAACCCACCAGGT
>NW_007458295.1:0-353 GCF_000475195.1 Diaphorina citri | reverse complement strand
AAAAAAAAAAAAAAAAAAAAAAAAAAACAGGTGGGGGTGGGGGGAGAGCGTTAGGGAGAGAATAATAGAAAAAATCGCAAGTTTTATCTTTTTCACTTTTTCAGTTTCTTCCTCTTTAGTTAGCAACCTTGGTGGCCGAGTGAGTATCACACCGGTGGTTCCGGGTTCAAATCCCAGCTGAGTCGAATTTTACAGAACCAGTAAATGGCCATTCGCACTTCTTCGGAAAAAATCGTGTGGTGCGTAGTGGGAACACTCTCTTAAATTACATTGCCCACAAGGACATTTTGTGTTGCTCACATGAGTGTGTCTAGTTATTTTACTCTCTCTCTCTCTCTCTCTCTCTCTCTCTC
>NW_007458294.1:0-353 GCF_000475195.1 Diaphorina citri | reverse complement strand
CTCCTTTTACCTACTGGTATTTATTTCAGATGGCAGAAACAGTGGCGACTCCAGGAATCACGACCACTTGTCTCCCCCCGACATTGAGGACGGTACATCAGAGGGGGATAACTCAGGGGATCAGAGGGGACGAAATCATCTAGACCACGTGACTCAGCTGCATAATATTAGTACACCTCCTGCACAGAGCGCTGTAAGTATATTATTCTCTTTCGGACTTTCGTTCTTCGGTGGGGTAGTGTTGAAGGCGCTAGTTGTGGTAAACAGAAGGGCATGGGTTCAATCCCAGCTGAGGCATGGAATTTAATCCTTATTTTCTTGAAAAGTTGACGAAATAATAATAGAGCTCTAAA
>NW_007458293.1:0-353 GCF_000475195.1 Diaphorina citri | reverse complement strand
TACAATGGAACGAAATTCTAGAAAACCTAACGAAGAAATTCTAACAAACAACTTCCATACCACAGACTTAAAAACACTTTCTGATAAATTCAATAAAACGTTCAAAAAACAAATAAAAAATTTAAAACGAAAAAATGAAGGCCCACAGTTGGAAATGAATATTAAAACATTTATATCACAGAATGTAGAAAGTACCTTACACATAAGGGCACCTCAAGAAAAAGACATACTAGATATAGTGAAGTCATTGAGAGAAACCGGCCCAGGAATAGACAAAATTCGACCAGGAGATATAAAAAAGAATATCAATACCTTATTGCCAACCATAACCAATCTGATGAGAGGAATTATAA
>NW_007458292.1:0-353 GCF_000475195.1 Diaphorina citri | reverse complement strand
AATCAGCCCTAGCTAGGGTGGCCCTAGCTAGGGTGGTCGTTTTGGACTGACATTTGGTTTTGGCTACCAAAAAATTTATTTGGTTTTGGCTACCAAATACCAAAAAATTTAAGGATCTTCTTTTTACTCTTCTTCGCCTTTTCCCGTGTTCGGACACTTCAGACGGGGTCGGTGTTTTTCGTCAGCCTCTCCATCAGCCCTAATTAGAGTGACTGCTTTGGGCTGATATTTGGTTTTGACTACCAAAAAATTTACGAGTGGTTGTCCTTCGCACTCAACCTTTGCAATTTCTTTAGGAAGGGAAATTTCAGTTTAACGTCCCTCACCCAGACATTTATGTATTTTCTCTTCCA
>NW_007458291.1:0-353 GCF_000475195.1 Diaphorina citri | reverse complement strand
AAAAAAAAAAAAAAAAAAATCGATTTTTTGGTTTTTGGTGCCAAATGGTTCCTATGATCCTAAATTTTGATCCTATTTTTTTTTCTTTATCCTAAACCCCTTAAAAACCACTAAAACGTGTTGCCGTATGTCAAAAACGTATGTTTGCCGTGTAGATGGAAATCTTTAAACTCGATTTCCCGAAAGTAGGGTTTTTTGACATACGGCATTTTCGCTTAGCACGGCAGTATTGGTGGTCGCTTTTTCTGAAACACACTGTAAATCATTCTGGTTGTCACACTGACCAACCAGGAAAAACAACCCAAGTTAAAAATTCGCTTCTCTCGACCTTTCAGACCGCCCTAAACGCTATC
>NW_007458290.1:0-353 GCF_000475195.1 Diaphorina citri | reverse complement strand
TGTGACTAAGAATAAGTATAATAATAGCTCAGAAATAGGAAAGGAAGAAAGAAAAGAAATTTTCCATGATGAAAAGAGTTCTGAGAATAAGTATGAAGAAAAGGAGAAGAGGACGAGGGTGAGACGAAAAGAGTGACAGGAAAAAAGAAACCCCAGTGGCGTGATCATCGTGACAATTTTTTATCGAAATTTCCCCTTTTCTTCACGAAGGACCCTAGGTAGTCTAGAATTCTAGATACTTACTATTACTTCGGTGGTGTAGTGGTCAAGGCGCGCGCCTGGTAAACAGGAGGGCGTGGGTTCAATCCCAGCCGAGGTATGGAATTTTATCCTCAATATAATTTGAGAATTTG
>NW_007458289.1:0-353 GCF_000475195.1 Diaphorina citri | reverse complement strand
CTCTGATCAATGTTTATTTCCTCTTAAAAATAATAATAAAATAAAAAAAAGATGAGTGTTCCACCGCCGTTTTTATTTCCTAGCAATGAAACAACTGCTACTTTAGACGCATGTGGTCTGTTTCGTAGCATAGCATGCCCATCCCGTAGTATGTCTCTCATCAGATGGGCGAGAAGAGACACAAAATACTTCCCATTTAGGTGCTGGGTCAACACGAAAACACCAGAAAGTAACCCGTTGAAATATATATAATCGAAAAACGAATGCAATTTTTTGTCGATGGCGGGATTCGAACGCGGACCTTCTGCATGGCAAGCAAGGGTGTTACCACTGGATCGACCGAAAGTCCATAA
>NW_007458288.1:0-353 GCF_000475195.1 Diaphorina citri | reverse complement strand
CCTTGTAAGCCCTTATCCTGAACGAATAAGGTTCGTTCTCGGAACGGCTGCCTTTCTCCTATCCTGTCTTCCTTCTCTTTTCGATTTGAGGACGATAAGATCTCCTTTGTTACAGTTGCCTCTATCAAACCTCTTGAAAAAAATCAACAGGTTGCTTTCTGGTCCTCTTATGACGCAACACCTATGGAGAATTATTATTAAATATGTTTATATTAGACAATAGACATCCTAGGTTATAAATAAGTTATGAAATAGGTTTCTTTGTTTCCTGTTCCTTCCGCACTCCATGAAAGTTTCCTTGAAAAAGTCCACGGAGATGGACGAAACTCGAGTCGGATAATAAGATCAAAACC
>NW_007458287.1:0-353 GCF_000475195.1 Diaphorina citri | reverse complement strand
CTTGTCACGATCTTCAACAGACGCGAGCTTATCCCGGAAAATTCGGGAGCTTTCGTAGCGAACAACCTGAAAACAATGGTAAATATGTATTAGGTGGGAAATGATGCCACTCAACCCTTAGAGACACTCTGAGTAATTATCAAAATTCACTGAACCGGTTCTGATATCCTGATTTCAAATACTTTTTAGAGTGGACGTATTTTTGGTTTCAGCTTACCTTGATGGTAATTTTGGGATCCGAAATGTTGCCATAGCGTTCCAGTCCTTGACAAAAGTCGGTCAAATCTCTCGGAGAAAAACTGTAGTGAGGATATTTCCTACTGGTGAAGACATCATTTATCTGAAATCACATC
>NW_007458286.1:0-353 GCF_000475195.1 Diaphorina citri | reverse complement strand
CCCGGGCGGGAATCGAACCCGCGGCCTAGCGCTTACAAGGCAGACGCGCTACCAACTAAGCTAACTAGGCTGGCTTCCCGAGCTGAAATTGAACCTGCGACTTGGGTCTTACAACGTAGGCGTGATTCCCTCCAAGCTAGCTAGGCCAGCAATTTTGATAATTTGACAACAATAATAAAATTATTGTAGTAGTAATAGTAACCTACTGCTGGGGTAGAGGAACTCTTTCCGGAGCGATTGATCCTTATGAGGTTTGTTCTCGGAACGGCTGGCATTCTCCTATTCTGTCTTCCTTCTCTCTTTGCTTTCGAGACGATAAGACATCGGGAGTTACCGTTCCCTCTATTTTTTTT
>NW_007458285.1:0-353 GCF_000475195.1 Diaphorina citri | reverse complement strand
GAGATCAATTTTCTGTAAGGCTCATACAGCACTTTGTAACAACTACTCTTTACCATCCACTTAAAAGTTGCCCAAAAAAGACAACATTTCTCAAAGCTTCCGAATTTCTGAACTGTCAAACTCCACCTCCTTTTTCTCCTCACTGGAATTATCTGTTACCAAACATACCCAACCAAATACTAACCATGCTAGTTGTTATCTTCACTTTCGTGACTTTTTTATCTTCTTTTTCTTCGTTTATATCCAGTTTTGTATCACAAAATTCTTATTCATGTTCTTTGTTTTGTTGCTCATGAATTTTATATTTTCGTTTTTTGTTATCATCGAAAACATAACAAAAAACTTGCCAATTT
>NW_007458284.1:0-353 GCF_000475195.1 Diaphorina citri | reverse complement strand
TATAGGGAATTCTTTTAACAGATGTTAAGAACAATGAACCCTTTGGTGGCCTTTTTCCGAAGTGAGACCTGCAGTTTACTTCACCTCTACTTATTCTTAGTGTTGGGAATAATCAATTATGATAATCGATTAATCGATTATGATATCGATTATTATTGATAATCGTAATCGTAATCGATTATAAAAAATAATCGAAAGTATAATCGATTATGAAAAATAATCGGAAAATCACATTTTGGTATTTTTGCCAATTCTAATTCTTTCCTCTTAAACTAAAAAAACTTGTTGCATGAAAAATATTTAACATGTATGTCATTATGTAATTTATGTGTATTACCTATATCTTATATGAG
>NW_007458283.1:0-353 GCF_000475195.1 Diaphorina citri | reverse complement strand
ATTTACATACGTAGCTGCATTGTGTGGGAAGATTAATACTAGTGGTTTAGTAATCTGTAGAACTTTGGAATAGTCCAAGAGAGGTCAACAGGGTCCAGAAAATTTCTCTAACCTGTGCAACATTTTGTTAAATTTTCATCAAAATCGGACTAAGCGTTGAAGAGTTACGAGGAAACAAACAGACAGACAAACAGACCGACAAGCAGACAAAATAAAGGAAAAATCATCGAGTCGAAAACTTTGTAGCTCACTTTGTTCGGTCAATTACTATCTACATTCTATAAGAGCTAGATTAGATTACATTACTATATCTACATTTTATAATAGCTAGATTAGATTATCGTTATTAGCTC
>NW_007458282.1:0-353 GCF_000475195.1 Diaphorina citri | reverse complement strand
GAACAGACAGACTGACAGACGACACCGAAGCGAATACAATAGTCCGTCCCTTATACCTTTTTATTACTATTGTAATAAAAAAGAAAGGACGGACTAAAAATTATCCAGCGGCCGGCGATAGCAGGTTGAATGCGGCCAATGCGCCAGTTCCCAAGGGATCACTGCAGTTAACCAATGTTGTCCGTGGTCAGCATAGTTAGCTTAGTTGGTAGCGCGTCTGCCTTGTAAGCCCTAGGCCGCGGGTTCGATTCCCGCCCGGGGCGGATTTTATCCTGTGGGATAATGTTCGTTTTCGGAACGGCTGGCTTTCTCCTATTCTGTCTTCCTTCTCTCTTCGATTTCGGGACGATAAG
>NW_007458281.1:0-353 GCF_000475195.1 Diaphorina citri | reverse complement strand
AGACAGACATTAATTTTGCGTATGCTACCTGTATGGTAAGTAACATAATAACGCACCTAGGTAGGTAGGAAATTTTAAATTTTATGAATAGTCTTGAACAGCTTGGAATCGAAACAACGACCTCCAGATCGAAACAACGACAGTCGAAACTGGGGCACCACTTTCGCATTACATCAAGGCAAAGCGCATTATCTTACGTAGGTACATCCATGCCTATCCAAAAACGAAAAAGTTTGATTAGAAAATTTCCGCCCTGCCCGGGATTCGACTACCGGGCTCTTGACATTTGTGTCACATATAAAATGAAAATCAAAGGCGGTTTCTAAGACCAAGAAATAACAAAAGGTAAAGTG
>NW_007458280.1:0-353 GCF_000475195.1 Diaphorina citri | reverse complement strand
ACTGGTGCAATAGTGCAATCAAGGTTTACCTACTTGGGTAGGTATACGTATACCTACCTATGCTATTTATTTCATTGCATTATAAAAATGGCTTTAGAACGCTCCAATTAACAACTACCTAACACTAAATAAAAGGAAAAACACGCTACATATTTATCTACTTGTAACTTTTTACTTTGCTTATATAGAAAGGAAAGTAATGTAATCGGGTCAAAATTTCGATGGTCAGTTTTTAGTGCCAAAACACGTTTTGAGGTCCCTAGAGCCTAAATCCGAAGTTTCAGCCATTGGTCCGTGGGTGTGTCTGTGTGTCTGTGTGTCTGTCTGTCTGTCTGTCTGTCTGTCTGTCCGTC
>NW_007458279.1:0-353 GCF_000475195.1 Diaphorina citri | reverse complement strand
AATAGGTACCTATGTTACCTATCACCTATCGTACCTATGTACATATCGTACCTATGTGATTTCGCGATTATGTTCGCGAGTTTCGCGATTATGTTCGCGGATTTCGCGATTATGTTCGCGGATTTCGCGATTTTGTTCGCGGATTTGGCGATTTTGTTCGCGGATTTGGCGATTTTCTTCGCGGATTTGGCGATTATGTTCGCGGATTTGGCGATTATGTTCGCGGATTTGGCGATTATGTTCGCGAGTTTCGCGATTATGTTCGCGGATTTCGTGATTATGATCGCGGATTTCGCGATTATGTTCGCGGATTTCGCGATTATGTTCGCGGATTTCGCGATTATGTTCGCGGA
>NW_007458278.1:0-353 GCF_000475195.1 Diaphorina citri | reverse complement strand
CATGGGTAATTTCTTTTGCATCGAAATTATTCGCGATCGGCGCTGCGGAGGCGAAATCTCTTATGATGTAAATTTTCGGAATATCGTTCTTGTTTAGGTACTACTAGTTTTTTATTTGGTTTAAAGTCACTGTCACTGGGTTTTAGTGACGGATATTAATCTCCATTTTGTGACAAGCTACACACCTTTTCATATTCACCAAACCTGAGAGGGGCCGGGAAAAGCCTCAGGTTCTCAACCATTTGGATGTAGATATCAACCAAGATGGTATATTCAAAGTACTATCGCTGCTCACTATTCCAAAATAAGCAAAGTAATAGTTAAAATAACTATCGAACTACGAAACATAGGGA
>NW_007458277.1:0-353 GCF_000475195.1 Diaphorina citri | reverse complement strand
AGTTGTTTGTTTTGTGGCTCGTGTCGAATAAATCAATCAGTTCAGTAATATCAAGAAACAAGTAATGGGAGAAGAATAATTATTTCAACTCGATGGTCAATGGAATTGATGGAGCCCCGGATGAGTGATGCTACACATAAAAGATAAAAGCATTTGCTAAAATCATCATCAGTGGCTCTCAAACCTTGGACAATGGACATCATGTGGGTGGTGTCTATCCGTGTTTAGAAAGAAGAAAAAGATGAAACCATTAAGACAATATTGAAAAGACTGAGAAGACTAGGATACTGTGAGGATAGAGTGTCAAATCTTCTCATTCGTTTTGCTATTAGTGAGTCAGCTAAATCTGGGAA
>NW_007458276.1:0-353 GCF_000475195.1 Diaphorina citri | reverse complement strand
AATTTTATTTCAAGAGAGGGGAAAAATGGTACTCAGTTCAATTTGGTTCTCTTTGTTTTTCTCTTCATTTTTTACTTTTGTCTTTTTCGTTTATTTTTTCTGTTCTGTCACAAGTTGATCTTCGTTTGTGTAGGTTACGAAAAATTTCTGCGTTTATGGTACCTACTACATAGGTAATTCATTAAACAATAAAATTGACTTATTTATACAATACAAAAGAAATATCCGTTTTGGGGTCCCCTGATTCCAAAAAAGTGATTTTTAGCCCATGGTCTTTTTTTTTTTTTTTTTTTTTTAACGTACGTACGTACGTACTACAGGTTTAAATGGGAAAAAGTAGAAAGTTGTGAACA
>NW_007458275.1:0-353 GCF_000475195.1 Diaphorina citri | reverse complement strand
TGACGTGACTCGCTCTCGAACCACCAAGCTCCAGATCCTAAGTTCACTGTCCTAATCACTGAGGTTGTAGTCAGGAAATGTAAAAATAGACATAACTAGGAAGTAAAGAACAAGACTGCCTTGCAAGCCAAGAATCCAGTTAGGGTAGATAGAAGACAAGAAAAATAGAAATACCTACTACCTACCTATTAAAATAGTAGAAAAAGAAGAATGATAAAAAAGAGGTTTGATAGAGGGAACTGTAACTGCTAAGGTCTTATAAAAGTGAAGAGCGAAGGAAGACAGGATAGGAGGGAAACCAAAGTCCTTTCTCCTATCCTATATGTTTAGAATAAAATCCGCCCCCGGCGGAA
>NW_007458274.1:0-353 GCF_000475195.1 Diaphorina citri | reverse complement strand
TCCCCCCCCCCCCCGAACGGATTTTATCCTAAACAGATAAGGTTCGTTCTTGGAACGGCTGCAACCTACATACCTGGAGGAGCGGGATCGGGAAGAACCACCGCCTCGTCTGCGCGATGTAAACCTGAGGGCCTCTTTCACCGTAGCTAAGAGTCGGGGAGGTACGCCTCCTCCCCCTCCACCACTAGATGAGGGGGGTGGGGGTCGTCTGGAACATAGGAGAGGGGGAGAGAGAAAAGTGTTAATCAAACTATCAGAAAAATAATTAACATTAATTTAATAATAATAATAATAGACTCTTGAGTGGAAGGCAACCACTAGGCGAGGTTAACGCCTTAGGCGTTCTCTACCAC
>NW_007458273.1:0-353 GCF_000475195.1 Diaphorina citri | reverse complement strand
TCGCTCGCCTAATATTTGAGTTTCGTTTATGTTTTTAGTTTGATAACTACAAGTTCGGCCATGCCTTTTCCACAATTTCCACAAGTTTGGCCATGCCTCGGGATGAACTAGCGGGATTCCGGAGCGAAGCGACGGAATTCAGCTAGTATTTTCTATATTTTCCAACACAAACATTCGACAACTTGTGATAAACTTATAATATTGTACACAGATACTCACTGATTTCTTTTCCACCTAAACACTATGGTTTTCTCATTTTGCAGGGCTGTAGGTCAACGGATAAGAGCGTTGTGGCTCTCTGCTTCTCCACAGAGTGCGCTAGCTACAATGTTTATCGACCAATACGTTACTGT
>NW_007458272.1:0-353 GCF_000475195.1 Diaphorina citri | reverse complement strand
GACTGGAAACAGTGGAAACGTGAACATGCAATGTTGCCAAGTGTAACTTGAAAAAATTATGCACAAAAAGCAAGTTTTGTGAGGCGTAAATTTTTCAAACAGCGCAATGTTGCCAAGTGTAACTTGAAAAAATTATGCACAAAAAGCAAGTTTTCTGTGAGGCGTAAATTTTTCAAACAGCAAAAAAAAAAGTCGCGTCGCTTTGATTTGCATGTTTCCAGCTTTCGATTATAAAATTCTAGAGGGCTGAACCCCGATGAAAAAGTACCTGTAAAATTTCCGTGGTTCAATATGCATAATTTTTTATTCACATACCTTCAGGAAGTTTCAGTTCCAATTGCTTTGCACTTTTC
>NW_007458271.1:0-353 GCF_000475195.1 Diaphorina citri | reverse complement strand
ATAATAATAGGAATAGTCCTCATAGGAACAAAAGTTTTTCTCGTAAATCTCAGGGGAAAAACGAAGTACGTTCAAATCGTACTCGTACTCATGCACGGAAAGTTAGCAGGATTCCATACTCACACTATGGTAATCAGGAGGGCCAGTATAATTCTAGACCTAATCACAATGTGTTTTCATACCCTAATCTTAATTTGTATGACCCTTATTGTTATGATCCCTACAATGCTAGACCTTATCCGTGGGTATATTATGATTATGACTATGGGTGGGATTGTCCACCTCTTATGACAAATAGGTTTTTCTATTAGGTACTGACGAGCCTCAGTCGGATGATATATCTGACGTCTCGG
>NW_007458270.1:0-353 GCF_000475195.1 Diaphorina citri | reverse complement strand
GTAGGAATTAGGCCGGGGCGTGAGGGGAGCTTCTTCTTCCAAGGGAGTGTGAAACCCCTGCTGGGTGAGTTCTGAGCAAATGCTGGCTGAAGAGTCGTGAGCAAGAGGGGCTTGGGGATCCTCTGTCAGAGTAGCAAGGATGGTAAGTTACAAGAGATTTGATTAGGTTGAAGTGACAAAGGGATTTACAGCCAGCGGTGGCCCTGCTTGTGTCAAAAATCAATAGAGTAAAGTTTGGAACTCCTCTAAAAGTGTTGGTGAGTCTAAGTTGTATTAATGTGAAATGTTGTCTCAGATTTGTGTTAATGTAAAATGTCATGTCAGAAGTGTTGCAAATTAGTTACAGCTATTTA
>NW_007458269.1:0-353 GCF_000475195.1 Diaphorina citri | reverse complement strand
CAGTTAGCCAAAAGAATGACAATTTTAAGGTATCATTGCCCCAAGGATTATTACTTTTTTTATGTGGACATTGCCTTTAAGTTGCCTTTGAAACATGATGTTCACAAAGGTTCAGACAGGTTGGCCATGTCCAGAGAATGGAAGACGAAAGGATATTCAAAAAGAAATTAAATACAAAAAAGGGAAAGGGTAGCTGACACAGTTGAGGGTCCCATGGATTCAAGATTCAATTCTACCACAAAGGCTTCACATTGATTTTCTGAGTTTAACTTGAATTTTTTTCCTTTCTTCCTTTGATGTTGTTTCACAACTCCCACAAGGTTGGGCCAATTTAAAAATAAACATGAGTTTTA
>NW_007458268.1:0-353 GCF_000475195.1 Diaphorina citri | reverse complement strand
TGCCCAAAGGGGGCGCCATGCAAAAAAAGTTTGAGAACCACTGGTCTAGATTATCTACCAAACTTCATCAAAACTGGACAAACCGTTCCAGAGTTATGGCGAAACAAACAGACTTCGGTACATTCAAATGTAAAATTAAAAGTTGGAAAGTAACAACCAGTTTATTTGGCTAGGTAGGTACATAGATACTGATTTTCTCTAATCACGATCAAATAAACTACGGGCTAAAAAATTCCCGGAGGGACGGACCCAGCTTGTTAAACTTAAACTCTCTCTTGCCAGCCTAGTTAGCTTAGTTGGTAGTGCGTCTGCCTTGTAAGCGCTAGGCCGTGGGTTCGATTCCCGCCCGGGGC
>NW_007458267.1:0-353 GCF_000475195.1 Diaphorina citri | reverse complement strand
AAAAAAAAAAAAAAAAAAAAAAAAAAAATCACATAAAGCCTCCCAGATTGATTTGATGTAAAATGTCTTCTTTTTTTTTACACCTAAAACCTTTTTTGTGAAGTAACAACCAACCTCAGTGGCGTACCTAGTGGTTGGCACGGTGGACTCTGAATATGGAGATTGGTGGTTCGAATCCTAGTCAAGTCATAAAATTTAGGGTACAACGTCTGAATTCTAAGCGGTGGGTTTGCTTGTTCGATTTCAGATTACCCAAGTTCGTTCTCGGAACGGCTGGCTTTCTTCTATTCTGTCCTTTTCTCTTCTATTTCTAGACAACAGGGCCTCCGTTGTTACAGTTCTTATATCTATTT
>NW_007458266.1:0-353 GCF_000475195.1 Diaphorina citri | reverse complement strand
TTTAATGTACCCATTTCAACAGAAACATGGACAAAAACGTAAATAAACACGCACATTATCACAAGTATATAGAAGGAATGTTTAAAGATGCACTTGCATTCTTTTACTGAACGAGAGCAAGAAAAAATATTGTGATCTGATTAGCTTAATTAAAGCAAAACCTGTTATCTCAAGCATATGATTATGATTATCCCATGAACCTCATTTCCTCTAAATGCAAAATCTTGATGAGATCTCTATAGAACATAGTGGCCAGATGATGATCATATTACACAATCTTGTTTTGAATTTTTCCAATCCCCGAGATTTCACTTTCCAAAAGATCTCCAGGCTGTGAAATGAAAACACAAAAT
>NW_007458265.1:0-353 GCF_000475195.1 Diaphorina citri | reverse complement strand
GGCTTTGCCTTATAGCCTTACATGTTCATGGTCAGCTTGGGTTTTCAGTTTAACATTATTCAGGAGTTGGTGTTTTGGATTTGTAAAATAAACTATACTCTAGAAATGAATTGTAAGATTTGAACAAATTATGATCTATCTATTGATTTCATAATGTATTACTTTTCAAATAGGGAGGTACTCTTCAGTGTTTCTAATACTATGGTATGACTATTTCCTTTTGGAAAAATTGGTTCTCTATTATAATTATAAGTGATTTACATACCTACTTGAATTCTCTTAATTTAAAATATATCTGTGTTGATAAATAATTCTGTTTCTCTCTTTACTTCTCCTTTATTTCACTTAATTTC
>NW_007458264.1:0-353 GCF_000475195.1 Diaphorina citri | reverse complement strand
AAATTAAAGGACGAAACCTTTGGAGCCGAAGTAGAAATTCGATCATTGAAATTTAATTGATAGACAATAAAGACAATGCTCATCCATTAATGTCTACAATAGGAACATATGAGTCTGAGGAACAACAAAATCAACAACACCAACAACTACACAGAAGACATCTGTGACAGTTCATGAGTTACAGTGTTGTTACGCTCGAGACTTGGAATTGTCGTACCAAACTGTTGAAAATGTCGTATTTTACACAAAATAGTCGTACACTTACATTTTGCATGTCTTCATCTTTTTGAAGGGGAAACATAGGACAACTCTTGATAGCACATAAGCACACCTACCTTTACCTTTAGATTGCG
>NW_007458263.1:0-353 GCF_000475195.1 Diaphorina citri | reverse complement strand
AGTAAAGGGACTTTTCAGTCCTATGCGAGCAGTATAAATAAGCACTATTATTATTATTATTATTATTATTATTATTATATAAGCGAAGGGAAAAGAGAGATAGGATAGGGATCCACTCGTACAAATTCTGTGGCCAAAACCAAATGTCAGCCCAAAAGCAACCACCCCCAGGCTGATTGAGAGGTTGACGAAAAACGCCAACCACATATGAACACGGTTGCCAGATGAGAAGAAGAGTTACTTTCCATTAAAAATAAATGTAAAAGAAATAAAGAGAGTCTTCCATCAAGATATTGATACTGAGTCTTCAATCAAGATATTGATACTGAGTCTTCCATCAAGATATTGATACT
>NW_007458262.1:0-353 GCF_000475195.1 Diaphorina citri | reverse complement strand
AAACCGGGTGCTTTACGTGCTTTCATTTCCTTGACAGCAGTGAAAACTTCAGCAAAAGAGAAAGGAGTAGAAAAATCACTGGAAGCTGGACATGTAGATTTTAGGGTTTTAAATTCTTTCTTGACTTGGATGGTGTGATGTCTATCGTTGGGAGCTCTTGAGGTGTTGACAATGTGGTTGGCAACTTGATTAGGGTGTACTTGATTTTCTTTTTGTTGTTTTTTATTTTTGCCTCCAAGTTTTGCTAAGAGTGACCATGCCTCCCTACTAGATCTTGTAAAATCCAAGTCTTCAATTGTTTTGGTCCATTTGGATTTTCTAGCTTCATCAAGTGAGTGTATCAAATCACTACC
>NW_007458261.1:0-353 GCF_000475195.1 Diaphorina citri | reverse complement strand
GGCCGAGATAACCTCATGGGCAGTTTCTTTTATTCATTGTAGCGGACATTCGGGTAACTGGACGAAATATTGGACAGTGTGAAATTCATTAGATCTCCTATGGACATTGAATCTGAACTGATTTGATCACAAATTAGAAGATTAATCAGACAGCTATTTATTCTGAAGTGTCGGACTTTTAGCTAGCTTTAACTGATGTATTTAACTAAGTATGATGTAGCACAAAAGAATTCCTCAGCAGTTGTAACAGAAGAAGAAGAAGAGGAGGAAGAAAACGAAGAATAAGATAAAGAAACACGAACTTCAATCCATAATCCTAGAAAATGGTTCCCATTTTTGGTACCATCGCCCTA
>NW_007458260.1:0-353 GCF_000475195.1 Diaphorina citri | reverse complement strand
GGCCTCTAAAAGGGCCAAGTGCAGCCAAAAACGAGGGTCAACTCCTTCGTAAAGCCGCGACTGATCGCTACTCACATTCAAACTATTGTACGTAACTACATCAACCTCATGAGGCACAGTGCAACCGAGACGAGAGAACTCGGCCGGCAAATGAGATCTTTCGACCACTCTAAAAACACATCTTCAATGGCCGTATGCCGTAAGCAAACCAATGTAATTGTAGCCAAACCTATTAAGAAATGGCTGGAAACATGGAATACATAGTGGGTACCTCACCTATTCGTGTTATGTGAAATAATAAAAAGCAACAGGGTAAAAAATAATAAAAAGTAAAAATACAACTTATAAACCTA
>NW_007458259.1:0-353 GCF_000475195.1 Diaphorina citri | reverse complement strand
TCCGTACCAGGCTTCCAGGTGACAGGAGCAGCTGTGTCTTCCTCCTCCATGTTACCTTTGTGTCCCCTGATGTCACTGATATAGGTACCCCCTATCCTGATATACCCTCTGTCAGTGAAACACACCGAACCAAACCGTCACGAAAATGTTTTCATTTCTGTGTCTGTTTCTGATTATTGTGAAAAAGTACCAAAGGTTGTGCTTTGCTTATTCCATCCGCTCGCGGTGAGATCACAGAAGCTTAACAATATGACGCTCAACCTACATCGATTAAAATGAAACATACCGACGCGACGAGATGGTCGTTTGGATTCTCTAATAAAATACGCCCTTCGGGTGACGAAAAGGTCGCA
>NW_007458258.1:0-353 GCF_000475195.1 Diaphorina citri | reverse complement strand
CGCGGAACTCTGAAATGTGATCCCGTGACTTAGGTTTGAACTCCTTCCTGGAATATGTGCTAAACTCATCTCTGCTCTCTGCTCTGTTTATTTTTGTTTAGGCTCTCCCCGAGGCCCAGATGAAGGCTTTCAAAAAGCAAATAAAAAATCAATGTGTTCAGAAAACCAAGATAGATCCGGGTAAGTCTATTTTTTAACATTTTTCAATTTATTGTTCAAATTTAGGCCCAACAGCCAAAATAAATCCCAATACCTAATTGTACCTACGGTACAAAAAATTTCTGTTTTCTCCCAAAGAAAGGTACAAAACTAAAGTGGTAGAAAAATGTACAAATTTCGTTTTAGCTATTATG
>NW_007458257.1:0-353 GCF_000475195.1 Diaphorina citri | reverse complement strand
CCAAACTGTAGAAACAATATCCTGTCTCAATTAGTCCAAACCTAACCCAACCCGGTACATAACCACAACCTAAATGCTCGTCACAAATGTTGTTTCCTGCTTAATACACAACACTAAATTTTATGATTTGACTTTGACCTCAACCACCAACCTCCAGATCCAGAATCCCCTGTGCAAACCACTACACCACTGAGGTTGGTAAAAAAATTAAAATAGATTCTGTCTCATTCAGGTAAACCTAAACAACGAGGTACCTATCATAGATTGAGGAAGGATATTTTGTGACAAACATTTTCATGCTTTACAGAATATTATTCAACACCCTAATCTGTAGAGGATCTTCTTTCATGTTG
>NW_007458256.1:0-353 GCF_000475195.1 Diaphorina citri | reverse complement strand
CGAGTTGCCATCGCGCAGTATTAGGACTGATTCGGTGCCGTCGCCCGTAGCTGAAAAGGCACAAGAGAAGAAGAAAATGGAAATAAGTATTATAGGTTTTGTTTAGTTTGAGATAATGGTCAAGTACTATATCATACATATTTCTGGACATGGTCTTCACTTGACTGGACTTCACTCCATTCCAGTCAAGTGAAGACCATGTCCAGAAATATGTATATTATAGGTTTCTTTTGGAGGCTTGATAGCGGAACTGTATCTGCTAAGGTCTTATGTTATTGTTGTTGTAGCGGCTTCAGCTGTAGCCAAATGATGATGGCAGAATAAAGAACGGATTTTTTTTTTTTTTAACCATG
>NW_007458255.1:0-353 GCF_000475195.1 Diaphorina citri | reverse complement strand
ATATAATTCCATACCTTGGCTGGGATTGAACCCACGCCCTCCTGTTTACCAGGCGAGCGTCTTGACCACTACACCACCACGGCAGGGAATCTAATCATGAATTCTTTGTAGTAAAGCAGAGAGCTTCTTCACAATTTCTGTGGGTATCACAGCAATATCAAGTGCCTCCTTTACTGTTAATCAACGAGCGCGTTAGCGCTCCGCCCCGCCAAGCCAAAAATTTACAGCGCTACTAAGAGATGTTATACGCCACAGACCAAGTTTCTCATCTACCTGTATCATCATTTTACAATAGCAATGCCGCCACTGGTCGCTACTCGATTAAAGTAGCGACTCAATTGTCTACACGAGGC
>NW_007458254.1:0-353 GCF_000475195.1 Diaphorina citri | reverse complement strand
GTGCAGGTTGGTTTTACCTTTTCAGGGAGAAGAAAATATTATGGGAAAACTTCATTTATTTTTTATTATTTTATTTTTAATTAGATTTGGTAGTAAAGTTCACCTGAAAATAAACCAACCCTATCATCCACACACAAAATGCCCACTTTGAGGCTTAGATGTAGGAACAAACAGCCTTAAAATATATCTTAAGCTTACTTAAAATATCAATCTATAAACCCTCTCATCCATATGAATAATTACTTGTAACAGTAAAAGTATGGATCAACTACCTCTTTAGAATAGTATTAAACATTCCTAATTAGATATCTTTGGTTACAGGTCACATTACAAACCGATGAGGTGAAAAATGT
>NW_007458253.1:0-353 GCF_000475195.1 Diaphorina citri | reverse complement strand
TTTTTCCCTTGTGACTACAACTCTTTCAACTAAGCATACCAATAACTTACTATTTTTCCCTTGTAACTACAACTCTTTCAACTAAGAATACCAATAACTTACTATTTTTCCCTTGTGACTACAAGTCTTTCAACTAAGAATACCAATAACTTACTCTTTTTCTCTTGTGACTACAACTCTTTCAGCTAAGAATACCAATAACTTACTCTTTTTTTTTAAGAATACCAATAACTTACTATTTTTTCCCTTGTGACTAAGAATACCTTCGTTGATGTTGGTATGCTTGTAGATATCCACAGAAAGTGGCAAAGAGTATGAAGTCTCTTTGCCACGTCTCCTTTTTATTATTATTA
>NW_007458252.1:0-353 GCF_000475195.1 Diaphorina citri | reverse complement strand
CCGAATTCCAAACAGAAAGACGAAAAAGCTTCGACCCTGACGGAAATTAAACCTCCGGTGTGCCAGCCTAGTGTGATAGTCAGTAGCTCAGTACCCACTCGGCCACGAAGGTCGCTATCTGCTATTGTTATTTATGGCCGATCTTACCACTGAGAGTTAATACAGCCTGTCATTGTTAAGGGTTTCCTTTGACATGACCCATTTGATTTACAAATACCAGTATTTCTTAAAGTCTGGATTAACTGAAAACTCTCAGTGGAAAGATCGGGCATTAAGTAAACAGGAGGGCGTGGGTTCAATCCCAGCCGAGGTATGGAATTTCATCCTCAATATAATTTGAGAATTTGACCACA
>NW_007458251.1:0-353 GCF_000475195.1 Diaphorina citri | reverse complement strand
TCTAATGAAAGAGTTCAAATATGTATGACGTCAGACTTTACGCAGTTGTTTTTTTCGTCCGTTAGGTAGCGCCACTATTCAAGCGCGTTAGCGGAGGAACTGCGCAGAAACGTATGCGCACAAACACATTAATGCGTTGCCTGCGAGGGAGCTTTGCTCGGGACATTTGATGTGACGTCATCGAAAAACGTATGCGCACAAACACATTAATGCGTTGCCTGCGAGGGAGCTTTGCTCGGGACATTTGATGTGACGTTATCGCCCAAGGGAGCGTTTGCCGTGACGTCAAAGTTCACGATTTACCGGCATTTTTTTAATCGATTTATCTCGGGATCTAAAAGTCGTAGAAGAAA
>NW_007458250.1:0-353 GCF_000475195.1 Diaphorina citri | reverse complement strand
AAGTTTAGATGGGAGGTACAAAAATGGAGAGAATGGAATTTTTTTTTTTTAGTCAGGGCTGATTGAGAGGACGGAGAAAAACGCCGATCCCGTCTGAACACGGGAAAAATAAGAAAACAATGCAGGTAGTACAAAAATAAGTTTGGGAACACCTACTTTAGAATCATAATGGAAGCCTTAAGCATAATGACTGCCTCCTTATGCTTATATATGCTTAGCGGGTACGGTACACCTAGTAATTGCATATCTTCGCTACAGGTACCCTACCGTAAAGTTGGAATTTTAATTGTGTTAAGCATATTTAAATGCTTGTCACAAACATCGTTCCCCGATTATTTCACCTAGATAAATTT
>NW_007458249.1:0-353 GCF_000475195.1 Diaphorina citri | reverse complement strand
ATAGACGGTTTGATGCGACCATATAACGTAACTTGAACGATTATATTACCTTGATCAGGAAGTTATTGGAGGACCAGAGCTCTACAATCTTCCAATACAAGCTGCGCTGAGTGACGTGTGTTATCAAGATAATCTTACATCGTGTTTAAACAAACTTGGTCTCATCTTCAAGAAGAGTATATCATCTCAAAGAGGGGAAAGAAACGTCCAAATCTCTTCAACCATGATCCTCTCCCTGATGAGATTCCTGCTCCCCTGTTTGACGCTATGCTCCACCAACCCGCTCGACTTGGGCAAAAACCTCACGGACGAGCTCAACGCGAGCTACGGGCGTCCGCAACCGGACGCCCAAC
>NW_007458248.1:0-353 GCF_000475195.1 Diaphorina citri | reverse complement strand
AAAAAAAAAATAAAATAAAATAAAAAACCTCAAGACCCAGGTCTCACACCATCTAACAGGCCTAGGTCTCAAGCTTTTTCCAAATGTCTTGACATACCATAGTTTGTCAGAGACTCTGGGTTTGAGTGGTGGACATAAGGTCATATCAATATTATATGCCATTTCACTGGGCACTAGGTAACTAGCTCCTCAATGGTCCTTATACAAAGCTGACTGCACAGCAAAATAGCCGGTGGAATTCCTTAATATATTTAATGCCTGAAGGACATTTTTCCATTAATATTTTAAGCTTGATGAGACCTTTAAGATCCCATATAGGGCTCTTTCCTTAGTTCTACAATCCATTGAACCAC
>NW_007458247.1:0-353 GCF_000475195.1 Diaphorina citri | reverse complement strand
TTATCGGTGTTGCAGCGTGTATTTTACGAGAAAGCTGTGGGAACTTATACAGGAAGAGCAAACAGGATAAACGAAGTAGATATTCTCCTGTTTTTTCCGTTCTAGTGTTCCCAACAAGTGCCTGTTATCTGCGCTGGTAAAGTGTTCGTGTAATTGCAATTTGTAAGAATATACATAAAATGCATTTGAACACTTGAGAAGTGGTTGAAGTACTTACCTGGAAAGAAGGAGGTTGCTGATTTAAATCCCAGGTGAGGCATGTTAGAAATTAACATACTACGCAACTTGAGGCTTTAAATACTTTTTAATTAGGGCTCAAAGTAAGGAGATTGAGAATGGTCCTGGTCTCCTGA
>NW_007458246.1:0-353 GCF_000475195.1 Diaphorina citri | reverse complement strand
CGAAGTATGGAATTTTATCATCCAGTGTTTGAAATTTTAATCTTAATAAGTGAGATTGAGCACAAATTTCAACGGCCAGCCATCTATCTTGTTAAGCAAACTAGGCCGCGGGTTCGATTCATACCTGGGGCGGATTTTATCCTGAACGTATAATGTTCGTTCTCGGAACGGCTCGCTTTCTCCTATCTTGTCGTATTTCTCTATTCAATTTCGGGACGATAAGACCTCAGCAGTTACAGTTCCCTCTGTCAAACCTCTTAAAGAAAAAAAAATAAAATAATAATGAAATGAAACTGTTGCTTATCCCCTTCGAATGGGACGTCCAGTTTCACGTTTTACTTGCTTGCCAGTTT
>NW_007458245.1:0-353 GCF_000475195.1 Diaphorina citri | reverse complement strand
ATGCAGTGTTGGAAGGTGTCCATTTTTCAAAGTTGGTCCTGGTATTTTTTATTTACTCTGCAAATTGGCCTAACCTTTAAGTACGTAATAGGTACCTGTACCTATATTATTTTGGCATGGGTAGGTATATTGTACATATCGGCTCATAAAATATTGCCCACCTCTCAGTACTTTGTACATACCTATATCTACATATTGTTTTGGCATGGTTTTGGTTTGTGTGACAACTGCAGTATATACATAGGTATTGCCAATGTATATTGTATTGGCAAACTTAGAATCATAGGTATTCATTGGAATTGCCTATGCATATAAGTTGCATAATAACTGCATTTTATATTCTAAAAGAATTG
>NW_007458244.1:0-353 GCF_000475195.1 Diaphorina citri | reverse complement strand
ATGTGGGGTCGTTAAATAAATGTTTGCACACTCGTACGTACAAACATTTCGTGCATCCTGTTTGCAAGTTGATTCGATAGGTTTTCAATGACGCAAGTAGAATTTAATGATTTGATGAAAGGTACGCAAGTACGCATCAAAGTTCGAAGTAAAAAAAAAAAAAAGTAAAAATTGCAATAAACGTAAATCTTGATATTATGAATCTAATATGTACCTTCCTTGTGATTGGATTAAAAGCCTTTGTATTTGGGGTAAAAAGGGCTTTTCAGTATCATCCTAGTATGTATGTAGTTATAAATGATTCTTGAAAAATTGAAAATATCTAAAAAAAAAAAAAAAAAACCTCCAGAGAC
>NW_007458243.1:0-353 GCF_000475195.1 Diaphorina citri | reverse complement strand
AAAAAAATACGAGGAAAAAGCTTCATCAATCAGAGCGCCTAATTCATTGGAGAATTCGAACACGACCAAACTTTGTTGAGAAAAATAAGAGAGAAAGAGAAGAGGAGGAGGAAGAGGAGGAGGAGAATGAGGAGGAGAGAACGAAGGGGAGAAGGGAAGGAGGAAGAGGACAAGGAAGGAGATCGAGGGAGGGAGAATTGGAGAGAAAGAGAGGAAAGGAAATGGATAATAAAAATGAAAACGGGGAGAAGGAAGAGGAGAAAAAGAAGATTAGAAAGGGAGGAAATGGAAGATGAGAGAGAAAGAGGAGGGTGCCATGAAAACGAAGAAAGATAGGAGAGGAAATAGAGGTA
>NW_007458242.1:0-353 GCF_000475195.1 Diaphorina citri | reverse complement strand
TTGTCGATGGTGGGATTCGAACCCGGGACCTTCTGCATGGCAAGCAAGCGCGTTACCACTGGACCAACCGTGCCCCTTCTGCTACCCATCTTCTTCTTCTTCTTCTTCTTCGCCTTTTCCCGTGTACAGACGGGATCGGCGTTTTTCGTCAGCCTCTCAATCAGCCCCAACTAGGGCGATTGCTTTGGGCTGACATTTGGTTTTGGCTACAAATAGCGGGAAAAACAAGAAGAGACAGAGTAAGGAATGATGATATAAGAAGAATGCTACAGATAGAGAGTTTAGAGGAGAGAATGAGAAAAGGAAGACTTAGGTGGTATGGACATATGAAAAGAATGAACAGTGAGAGACTA
>NW_007458241.1:0-353 GCF_000475195.1 Diaphorina citri | reverse complement strand
ACTCACAGTTTCATCAGAGGGAGGCTTCATAGAACAAAGCTTGTGATGTCAACTCAGATTTGACACCTCCATTAGCTTAGCTTTCCACAGAACTCACACAGCTTCATCTTCCTTGAACTGATCTCGTACCAACACAGACACACGTTAGATACGGAGATACCTCAAACAAGTCAATCCAGCAGGGACTATAGACATTGACTTGATGACAGTAGACAAAAAAGAGTAGGTACTTTAGACTTTTAGAGTAGGTAACAGAAACACTCACTTGTGACTTGAATTAGCGCAAGAATAAAAAGAGGTTGAGAAAACTAATTTTATTAGGTAAGTACCTACGAAAAACGAAATTTTACTTC
>NW_007458240.1:0-354 GCF_000475195.1 Diaphorina citri | reverse complement strand
TGGGAACTGGAAGTTGGTGGTTTGAGTCCAAGTCAAGTTGAAAAGTTATTGTGAGATAGTGTATCAGAGAACAACATTTGTGACAAGCATCTGTGACTATCCAGCCTCCTTAACTTGAAGGGTAGCATACCTGCCATTGAAGTGGTTGTGAGTTCGATACCCACCTTTGGTGAACTTTTTCTCAAACAGATAAGGTTTGTTTTCAGAACAGCTGGCTTTTTCCTATCTTGTCTTCCTTTTCTCTTTGCTTTTGGGATGTTAAGACCTCAGCAGTTATAAGTACTTCCCTTTTTCAAACATTTCTTTTTCTTTAAACTAGAATTCCAATTTTACAACCAATCCTAGTGGCATTTC
>NW_007458239.1:0-354 GCF_000475195.1 Diaphorina citri | reverse complement strand
GAGAAGGAAGGTAGGATAGGAGAAGGCCAGCCGTTCCAGGAACGAACTTCAATATTACCGGTTGAAGATAAAGTTCAATCCCCCTAGCGCTTAGACCTATGGCAAAACTTGCGCGCTACCCTTCAAGTTAATTAAGCTGATTGTAACGGCTTTAACTTTTGACTACGCTGGGGAAAAAATTGTATGAACGCCGCGTACCTATCTATCTAAATATGCAATGTTTGTTTAGAATGTTTGTTTAGAATGTTTGTTTAGAATGTTTATGGCGGGGGCCACAAGTGAGCGTATTTGGATTAACCTCGGATTAGGCAATGTGATGGGTTGATGTAAAAAATTTCAGCCAATCAGATTGCT
>NW_007458238.1:0-354 GCF_000475195.1 Diaphorina citri | reverse complement strand
ATATGAGACGTGAGAGAGAGTACTTGGTCGACACAATTACGGTTGGGCCTGAATCCAGCTTGACAAATGGGTATAGCTTCAAATATTTTAGGACTGACTCTGTTGTAGATGATTCTCTCTAAGAGTTTGTAGAGGCAGTTAAGAAGAGCTATCGGGCGATAGCTTTGAGGAGTGTCTTCAGGTTTTCCTGGTTTTAATAAAGCTATGATTTTACTTGCTTTTAGTTTACCTGGAATCTTGCCTTTGAGGAAAATATCAGTGTAAAATAGAGCTAACCATTTTCTTGTGTATGTTCCACAGTATTTTAGGAACTCTGGATGGATGCCGTCGAACCCGGGTGCTTTATTGATTTTG
>NW_007458237.1:0-354 GCF_000475195.1 Diaphorina citri | reverse complement strand
AGCATTGTCAAAGTTCTTAAAAGAGGGAAAAAATATGTAAATGCTTGCTTCGTCGAATGACCAACCACTCTAAGTCTTTGATCCTAGAGCTATTGAGCTTTTGAGATCTAGAAAAACCAACAGACGACTTTGAGTATTTGATCTGGGTCTCCAAACCCTCTGCCACTGACCAGACTGTTTCTTGAGACCATAGAGACCCAAGTGGGGTCAGAAAGGAACCGAATAATTATTCTATTAGTGCCAGACAATTAAGACCATTAGAAACGAGATCATTCAAAATTCAAAACGTTCTTCAACTTATTAAAGAAACTAGAGAGGGCGTGCGCTATTTTCCATTTGTATCAGGATTTAAAA
>NW_007458236.1:0-354 GCF_000475195.1 Diaphorina citri | reverse complement strand
AACATAGATTCACCTCGTCGATCAACGGCCGGTCGGTCGACTTTGTTTGGATACATCAATATTTAGGTTCTTTTAAATCCCCCGCGAGTTGCATTGGCTTAAAAAAAAGAAGGAATTTTCCTTATATTCCAAAAATTTTCTATCTGTTAATGTTATTTCTTACCGTTTATATTATCATGGATACTGTTAATGGTCTTACTGTTGATAGAAGTGGCACTTTTGGGCGAAAATCTGGGGGGAAGAGTGTAAGAAAAAAAACTCCCAAGGAGGTTTAAGAAATCAGTGCTTTCCCTAGCATTCATGGATATATTGGAGCGGTCAAACTTTCTTGACTTGGCGGGGCGGAGCGCTACC
>NW_007458235.1:0-354 GCF_000475195.1 Diaphorina citri | reverse complement strand
TTTATAAGCAAATCTGTATATTTAAATATTGGAAAAAATTCTTTCAAAACATGGTCGAGAAGTTCTACTATTATACCCGATATGATTGATTCTACTATATTAGTTCATAATGGTAAAAAATTTTTTAAAGTTTATATTAATGAAAATATGATAGGACATAAATTAGGAGAATTTTCTTTTACAAGAAATTTTAAATCTCATACTAAAAAAATAAAAAATAAAAAAAATGTTAAATAATTTCAAGTTTAAAAATATTCCAATATCTTTTAAAAAAATTTATTATTATTCAAAAAAATTATCAAATAAACCAATATTATATTATTTTAATAACAATTTTGTTAATAAAATAAATTT
>NW_007458234.1:0-354 GCF_000475195.1 Diaphorina citri | reverse complement strand
CTTAGGAATTCTTTGCTTCCCCACTTTTGTTGAGTAAGAAAATTGTTGCTCCTGTTCACCTAGAGTGAACTCACATTGCTCTGCCGATTTTTTACCGACAAAATTAGGTAGGAAAACAGACACCAGTGGTTTAGGGAAGATTAAAGTTCTGTGAAAAATTAGGAAAAGGGTATTTATGGGGGGCTGCCTAAAGGCCTGATCTGGCCTGAAACCAATAAAAGAACATTTCAAGTAAACAACAACATGTTTACAAAAGTTCATCAAAATCAATTTAAACGTTAAAGCAAACCTTGGTACTTGTTTCATTCGTTGAGCTAAAGGAATACTTGGTTTTTAATTTCTTAAGATTAAAAT
>NW_007458233.1:0-354 GCF_000475195.1 Diaphorina citri | reverse complement strand
TTTTTTCTTATTCTTTTTTTTTTCGTTTCGGAAAACTTTCCGAAACGGAACCTAAACCATAGGGAATACAAGATGGTGCGCCATTGGAATCGGTTCCGTTTCGGAAAGTTTTCCGGAAGGAAAATACTTCATAGATGCTTTAAGCTTCAAGTCAAAAGGCTCTCTAGCTTTAATCTAGGGTCTCTAAAAGTGTGTTCACACATAGTCGACTGAACCGTCCACACTGCCTCGACAACATAATTTCCCGATATCGATTGACCATGTTTGGACACATTTTAAAGGATTCTTAGCTTGTATAGACCCTGGTCCACAGTCTATTCATATGTAGTATCCTTGGGCCAGTTGGCCAGTTCA
>NW_007458232.1:0-354 GCF_000475195.1 Diaphorina citri | reverse complement strand
AAAAAAAAAAAAAAAAAAAAAAAAAACTTATGCGAGAACGGAAAATTTTGTTTAGAAAGGATTCGAACCCAGTACTTTCGGGTTGAGAGTCAGTGCTCTTAACCACTCAGCCTCAGCCATCAGGGCCGTATTCAGGATTTTGTCAAGGGGGAGGGGGGTCCCGAGAGTCCAAACAGTGATGAACCGGGGGGGATGCTCCAATTTTCGGAGCCTGGCCAACACTACCCCCTTAAATATGGACAAGTCAGCCACTGAACCAAGAGTAACTTTTGTTCACCTGTTTCTTGTTTCAGGAAACTGCCATCGTAAACAGTTCTGAAGACAAGACCTCCCTAGTCAAGGACAGCCTCTTCT
>NW_007458231.1:0-354 GCF_000475195.1 Diaphorina citri | reverse complement strand
GGTTTTGCCATGTTGTTTTTTTTTTTTTTAAACTTTAGGGGGAGGGGGTAGCAGTGAGTAATAGATAGATAATGAATGACTAGTACCCCAGACCATCTCTTTTAATAATTATAAAATTGAGAAGTCTAACGCAAAGACGTCTTTGAACCTTAATAAAAGTCGTATAGCCTATTAGTCGTTTTTGCGTCAAACCCTTCAATTTATTATTCTATCTGCCTGTAGTGGTCCATCCACCTATCGACCATGTAGTGGTCAATACGCTCGCCTGGTAAACAGGAGGGCCTGGGTTTAATCCCAGCCGAGCTATGGAAATTTATCCTCAATAAAATTTGAGAATTTGACCCAAATAGTGCT
>NW_007458230.1:0-354 GCF_000475195.1 Diaphorina citri | reverse complement strand
TTCGTAATACGCATTTCAACTAATTATAGGGTTGCCTTTGTTCGTTATTAGAAACAATAACTTTACCTATGAAATAAAGGAGTGAAAATGTTTTTACTTTTACTCACTCCCCTTATTAGAAGTTTATGTTTTGTTTGACCATGTAAAAAGAGATGTGTGTGTATAAAATTTGCCTATTATTACCTTCATTTCATTTTATTATTACTTAAGTTTTATTTATAGTTATGATTATTGAAATACTTACGTTGATGTAGGTCTACACCTAACACAGTGTTGAATCATCATCAAATCTTAAGTCGTTCCAAGAATGGGTCGACTGTGAACAAAGCCTCTCCACCATGTTCTATCTTTAAA
>NW_007458229.1:0-354 GCF_000475195.1 Diaphorina citri | reverse complement strand
GACCAAAAGAAGGAAGGTAAACACTGAAATGTATGCTACCTATTGCATGTATTCAACTGAAAATACACAGGAAAATAATATTTTGAAAGCTTTACATGAATAGTTCTTCCTAGTTTCCTAATAGCATCTCGGATTGGAGAATCAGGAATTGAGCAAAAGGTTCCCAACTTGAATGATGGGAAGGTGTTTCTTTGGTAGACAAAGGTTCGTTTAGCATTGTAAAATGGTATTGTGTTTATCTGCAACAGTATTTAAAACAGAAGTCTTCTTCAGGCTGATTCCTGTTTTGTTCTTGGAGATGATGACCTACATGTTGGGACAATGGCAGCCAAGCGTACACAACTTGTTGCTACT
>NW_007458228.1:0-354 GCF_000475195.1 Diaphorina citri | reverse complement strand
GCTATGTCTTAAGTTCTGGTCGAATACCTACATCCCATCAAATCTACCATTGACCGTAACCATGCTGTAGTCTTGGTCATTCCTCTCTATTCCAGGATGAGATGTTTGCCTATCATAAAACAAAATCGGGTATTTTGTACAGAAGACCAAATAGCCAAACGATGGTAAGCTACAGACATATAACTCGATTGACGTCGACTGAAACCGTACACTGCTTCGACAAAAACAACAACAACAACGCGACGAGGTGCGTCGATTAAAAGATGATCGAACGACGGCGTCGTTTATGTGTGGACACAGCTTTACAGACATAAGAACCAGGGCACATTCAAAGCTTCAGCTTACCCCATGAGA
>NW_007458227.1:0-354 GCF_000475195.1 Diaphorina citri | reverse complement strand
ATAAACAAGTATATAAATATTTAGGTACATATTCCCACATGATGTTTGTATTTATTTTTCTTTCCAAATTCTAATCTTTCACTTTTGTTGCAATTTTGTGGAGCTCTTTATGGCATGCTGTACTAACATTGCACTCAAGTACTGTTTTCTGACTACAAATCAATCTCATGACTCATGACTGTCATGAGTAAGTGCAAAGCTAACGATGACAAACTTTCTGAATTTTATAGTTTCCCTCTAGAAAAAAAAACTAACTGCTGCTGAGATGATGGTGATATTGATGATGATGATGATGATGATGATGATGATGATGATGATGATGATGATGATGATGATGATGATGATGATGATGAT
>NW_007458226.1:0-354 GCF_000475195.1 Diaphorina citri | reverse complement strand
TTTGTTTCAGTCTGACTTAACCCTTTCGTTACCGGTAATAGAACTAGCCACGGGGAAAAAAAATCCATTCGTGTTCAGTAGGCTTCACTGAATCCAAATATATCAATTTTTTTCACGTGGGACAACCTGGGTCGATTTTACAGATGGTTGTTTCGGGAACAACATTCAACTTTAGATGCCCGGGAAATGGGGAAAACAATATTTTATTGAGAGAGATATATTCTATAGTACTTTTTAGATACATTTGTACACTATACAGTCACGTTATAACACCCAAAGGTGAAAAAACGGCTTATTTTGATAAAAGAAAATGAGCTTTCTGCACAAAAAAAAAAAAAAAAATCAGCACAGACC
>NW_007458225.1:0-354 GCF_000475195.1 Diaphorina citri | reverse complement strand
CACACACACACACACACACACACACACACACACACACACACACACACACACATCACACTATTATATTTGCTTCTATGTGAAACAACGTATTACTATTTTTATGAATAGTTGGAGCGAAAAAAAAGTTGTCTTTTATTCGATATTCTTTTTTCTTTTGCCCTGAAAAATTGCGGGCGGTTTAAGGGTCGAGAGAGAGAGAGAAAGAGAAGGCTTTTTTATCTTTTTCATCAAACAACTTCTCATATGACAAAACACTCCTCTCTATCCCTCCTCCTCCTCCCCCCCACTCTGTTCTACTTTCCCCTCCCTCTCCCTAGACCTTCCCCCCCAAACATACCTACCCCTCCCTTTCTA
>NW_007458224.1:0-354 GCF_000475195.1 Diaphorina citri | reverse complement strand
AATATTGTAGTCGAATTCTCAAATATTGAAGACCTTTTCCACAGGGAAGACAGGGTTCTACTAAATATTCTATGTCACAATCATGATGTCAAATAAACAACACCGAGTAATTTGATTGAGAAATACCTAGGCCATAATTTTAGAATTTCCTATGAATGCCCCGTAATTTTCAAGTATGCAATGTGCTACATGACAATAATTAGTGGAGATGTCCATGTTACACCCTTTACACGCATTTAAACTAAGAAGTTATCTAGTAAATGTGTCAATTGGCAACTCAATAGTTGAGCAGTTTGACTAATAAAATATTGATATAAATATATATATTACAGTTAAAGCTGAGTCTCAGTTAGA
>NW_007458223.1:0-354 GCF_000475195.1 Diaphorina citri | reverse complement strand
TTTTTTTTAATAACAGTGTTTGTAATTCTGTATTGATAATTTGTCCAAATTTCCATGTAAAATTGTAAAACAAGCAAACGTAGATTTGTACAAATAAATGCTTTATTGAATTAATTAAAATTAAATTAATTAATTAATTAAAACATTATTATTTTGATGGATTTTAATTACCTATAATACCTACTGAACAATATTTTTTAGAACTAGCAATAAAAATTCAATTTTCGTTGAACCTCATTTCACGAAATGTAGGGACTTGATCTTTGAAAAAGTTCATTCCCGACCTGTGAGTCCTCTGTGACCTGAAGTCCTGAACTGAACGGAACGGAACTGATACGAATAAGAATAATGAAT
>NW_007458222.1:0-354 GCF_000475195.1 Diaphorina citri | reverse complement strand
ATTGAAGACTGACTGTTTCCAGTATCTCCTCAGGCCAGCTACTTTCAATATCAATATTAAACTCCTAAGTCAACACCAGACAGGCGCCTTGTAAGTGAAAAGTGGAAAAGACTTAATGCGCCTTGTAAGTGAAAAGTGAGGCAACACGCATTGTATTTTTTTTTCCCTTCTGGATTACTCTCGGTACTTTCAGTTGAATTTACCAGACTGGGACGGACCAAAAGAAGTATTTTTAGGGGAGGAAAAAACAACAGTGCTTATTTACACTTCTCGAATATAGGACTGAAGAGTCCCTTTATTCCAGCAGTAGGCTACTACTATAACTGTGATCAAAGTAGGTATCTTAAAATTCTG
>NW_007458221.1:0-354 GCF_000475195.1 Diaphorina citri | reverse complement strand
CATTTCGTGGGTCGGGCACACTTATCAGAAAGCTGTTAACCTATATCTTCACAGTATTCCTATATCTAGCTAACTTGTTTTTAAAATGGAGGGAGAAAAGGTGTCATCTCAAAATTTATGCCCAAATTTTTGTCTTCGATATTGTTTATTGGAAATTTGAATATAAAAAGCCGCATCCTTTCCTTCAAATTTCTAAAGAAAAATCTCGTGGTTTTCCGCTTCATAAATTGCGTAAATTATTCAACTCCAATTCTTTTGTATTTAAAAAGTATTTCGAAAAAATCCATCGGTTCAAAGAAATCATAGAGGAGAATATGAGAAATAATAAAAATATTGATATTGGAAGAAAGAAAA
>NW_007458220.1:0-354 GCF_000475195.1 Diaphorina citri | reverse complement strand
TTTCATGTCCTGGAAGGGCACTCAAAATCGAAGCCGCATTCCCACGCTGAACTGCCAGACTTATACGTTGGAGTAGGTTAAATCTTGCTTTCTCTCCTGTTTGATCGATCATCCTTTTTCCGATTTAAAAATGTGGAACGCTTCACGATTTTGCGTGTTATCCTTGCGCAGGGGCCATGCTAATCTTCTCTGTATCGTTCCAATTTTAGTTGTTGTTACAGTTTCCTCTATCAAACCTCCTTTTAGTGCAATGTAGATTCAATTTTACTGACCAGTTAATAGATGTACATACCTGTTGAAGGCAGAGTCCCGTACTGCAGAATTAGGATCGGACAATAGTTTCACTATGAATGG
>NW_007458219.1:0-354 GCF_000475195.1 Diaphorina citri | reverse complement strand
TATGAATTTTCCCAGAGAAAATCGACGTTCAAAGCAGAATAGTCGTATGAATATTAATATTGTCCATGTTAAATGTCCCTAATAACTATCAGACCCGAAACCGAATATTTTTCGATTACTGAAAAATGCTCATTTGGGCACTTTGGTTCAATGAGCGACCTACATGACCTCTGGTGAGTTGAAAATAAATGAATCCCATGTCTTATTCCTTATTTCTATGAAAAAAAAAAAGTTCCGTTCTACAAGTCAAACAGAAGTGTCTGGATAATGGATGTTCTACTCCCCAATGGAGAGACCCACACTCTGTTCCTGTGATCCCACCAGAGGGACATGGTGGTAAAGAAAAAAATCCTT
>NW_007458218.1:0-354 GCF_000475195.1 Diaphorina citri | reverse complement strand
TTCCACTTTCAACCTGATGTGTTAGTAGTAGTCCATTATTGTTATGGCTGTTATTTCCTCCAAGTTCTTCCCATTGCTTTACGAAAAGGCTCACTTTTTATTCTATTTGAATCGACAATGTGTAGAAATTCTATTCATTAACACGATTAGATTATAATATTTCCTCGATGTAATGGGGTCATTTTATTTGCAAGAAGTGAGAAAAATTAGACACTACGGTAGGTGAGTTGATGCTGTAGGTAACTGGATGTATGACTCAATGGAAAAATGAGAAATGATCATAAGTACTCGTAATGATGCTCTAACCAGAACTTTGTCTTTAGGAGACAGTAGACCTATCTCATGGATCAATAT
>NW_007458217.1:0-354 GCF_000475195.1 Diaphorina citri | reverse complement strand
AAGTCACAATTCGTACCTACTACCTACCACATGATGCATTCTACATTGGCACAAATTTTTCATCTATCTAGGTACCGTTGAAAAAAAAATAAAGGAAAAAAGGGCAAGTTGGCACCTTGTGCTTTTAACATTAGGATAAAGGTACTCGGCGTTTAAACGAGGTAGCTACAAAGAAATAGGTCGATACTTAGATTCCTCACCAGCTAAAGTTGGGTTTAGTTAATTTAAGTGGATGAGTAGGTACGACCGCAAAAACTAGCTAATTACAAAGTGTGAATAATCATCTCTCTCTCTCTCTCTCTCTCTCACTCCCTCTCTCTCATTCTCTCTCTCTTCCTCTTCATTTCTTTCTTA
>NW_007458216.1:0-354 GCF_000475195.1 Diaphorina citri | reverse complement strand
GAAAGTTCAGGGTTCCGCAAAGATGTTCACCTTTTGAAAAGGGTTCCGCGGGCCAAACTAATTAAGAAACACTGTATTGTATACTCGTAGGAGTTGTAGGTACCCATCCCGTCTCCATCTCTCCACAGTCGCGCCACCTCAGTCAATAATATATCGATGCCATAATGCTCTTTACCACATGGAGTGAAGCAAATGTAATCCCTAGGGCCCCTCTGTCAGGGGTTCCCCCCAACCCTTTATCAGAATAATGTACAAGTGGTTACTAACTCGTGAGAGTATATAAGAGAGGAAAAACGTTCCTCCCAGAAGGTTCTGTAGTATCTGTAGTGGTATATGTAGAGGTTCGAATATATT
>NW_007458215.1:0-354 GCF_000475195.1 Diaphorina citri | reverse complement strand
ATTGCTTAGAATCGTGAATTTTTTTAGTTATTCTTATTCCTTATGCATCCACGATTCCAAAAATCACATTAGAAAAATTTCTGTCTGTCTGTGTGTAAATCTGTCTGTCACGCTAAAAAGACCTTTGGTTGTCCTCTTTTCACGCAAAAAGGCTCAACCGATTTGAGCCGCAAATTTTTTGTGGTTGTTAAGAAAAGTACTCCGGATGACATAGGCTACTTAAAATTGTCACATCCTGAATTAAAATGGCGGCGGTTCAAAGTTATGTCTATTATGCTGCACTGTGGGACATGTCAGGGAGTGCGTAGCGCGACCGTGTGTGGGTGGGTGTGGTGTGTGTGTGTGTGTGTGTGT
>NW_007458214.1:0-354 GCF_000475195.1 Diaphorina citri | reverse complement strand
TTTAAACTACAAAGTAGGTATCGATTTACACTTCAATTTGCTAACTTCACGTCAGTCACAAGAGCATTGCTGAATTCACATTAAAACCATGTTTATAGTTTGCACATACCTGTTTTTGGACTGGGGATTCGCTATTCAAGGCAAGCCTAGAAAGAAGGAAGACAGAATAGGTGAAAGCCAGACCTTCCGAGAACGAATCTTAAATGGTCAGGATAAAATCCACCCCGGGCGGGAGTCGGACATGCAACCTAGAGCGCTTATAAGTTGTTGTTGTTTTAGCGGCTTTATCTTTCGCCGAATGGCGATAGCAGAATAAAGAAAAGATGTCTTTTTGTATCTGCTATACACCGGGGT
>NW_007458213.1:0-354 GCF_000475195.1 Diaphorina citri | reverse complement strand
TGTTTCTCGTTTAGGTGCATTTAAAGATGAAAACAAAAGTGAAGATTTTCAAGTTCTGAATACTTTTCTCCCCCACCCTGTAATATTAATTAGTTTCAAATAAATTGTCTTTACAATTGAAACATAGATACTAGATTAGATATATTACACAAGACAAAACAAGACACGTGTAATTGTAATCTATGTATCTAGATTCTAGATAATAATTACTCACAGTCAGCTCCCATGGCGTAGTGGTCACTGCGCTCGCCTTATACGCGGGAGACCCGGGTTCGAATTCCGGCGGGGTCAAGAAATTTGTATCATGCAAATGATTGATTCCGTGACTGGCTGTTGCGGGGCCCACTCAGCCTC
>NW_007458212.1:0-354 GCF_000475195.1 Diaphorina citri | reverse complement strand
GAGAGTGGCTTGGCTGGGAACTTTCATACTCGATAGAACTCAGAATGTGCTCAAGTTCAGAACTCAGATCCGAACCTGAACTGTTGGTTTTACAGCGGTCTGAACAATTTTCCAGCCCATCGCTTTCCTTGACATTGCTTTGTTTACTCACACTCGCGTTCTTACTTTGGTTCGTCAAGTCAGCCATGATAAATTTTGTATTGAGAACAACAGGTTTGATGGGAACCTCAGAGGTGCAATCACCAATGTTATCACTCGATCTTACATGGTCTGTATTTGATACAGCATCTACACGTATAGGTTGCCATTTCTCAGATTTAACCTCTTCCACTTTAGCAACAACAAGACGGACTT
>NW_007458211.1:0-354 GCF_000475195.1 Diaphorina citri | reverse complement strand
GGATAATTTTCCAAAATATTATTTGACTCTGCTTTCACTCGATCTATTTCAACATGTCAGAAAACAGAATTATCAGAGAGGAGAGCGAAATTTCATTACATATGCCAAGCTAGTAGATTTCGTTCTCGGTAGGGGTAAAGTTCATAAAAAATATATGACCATTAATCAGAGCTCAATTAGAATTCTAGCTTATGTCAAATGTGGAATTCTTGCCTATTTCATTCAGGTTAAGAAATTGCACTCACCTCCTCCATCTACAAAAATTAATTGAGGGCAAAATGAAATGAATAATTATTTTCTTATTCATACAACTTAGAATAAATTTCCAAAAATTTTAAAATTTCAAAAAAAAAA
>NW_007458210.1:0-354 GCF_000475195.1 Diaphorina citri | reverse complement strand
ATTGTAGATAATACCTGTAATTACCTACCTATAATTATTACCTACCTACCTAACGAGTTAATTACTGAAGACTACTCCCATCAGTTGTTTCCAGCACGTGAAAACTCAAATTGTTCCCGGAAAACTCGGTCATTATCGGCGGCCATCTTGGAATTGTGACTTGAATGATAATCGTGCTGACCTTCCATAGATTTCCCACAGAACTCACTGATAGCGAGAACAATAGAGACTGAAACGAAAATGACCATTTGAAAGGGAAACTGCTCATAGCATTAGAAGTGATAGCGTACGTGAACATCACAAATGTAAAGAAATAAAAATGCATTAGAAGGAATATTAGATGTGCACTGTGTT
>NW_007458209.1:0-354 GCF_000475195.1 Diaphorina citri | reverse complement strand
TTCGTTTGCTCAGTTTTCCCCTGCAATATTAGGAGAAGGTTAGCTATTCGTGTTCTCCAGGAAACTCGAAGATTCACCACAGTTGACAAATAGACCGTTAGATGGCGACATAGAATGGAAAACCCAAGGGGAAAGAAAACTACGAGAAAAACGCGAAACTTTTTATTCAACTTCTGCCGTTTTCCTCCAGAATGCGCTAGTTGTTACGATTCTCTAAATGGGGAGGGAGATGTTTTCCTCCTCTTCCTCCTCCTCATCTTCCTCCTCCTCCTTCTCCTCCTCCTCTTTCTCTCCTCATCCAGGAAAAGGAGGCAGGATAACGAAGGTGGGACCGTGGGAGCTAGATTTTCATAT
>NW_007458208.1:0-354 GCF_000475195.1 Diaphorina citri | reverse complement strand
GAAAAGAGAGAGAGAGAGAGAGAGAGAGAGAGAGAGAGAGAGAGAGAGAGAGAGAGAGAGAGAGAGGGAAATAAAAGAGGAAAAGTACTAAAGATACAAAGGTAGTTATAGATAGTTTCATATCTTTAAAGCTAGGAGCTAGGCGGAAAAGACCACTCTACCTCTGCCTCAGAACCATGTTTAATTTGTATGAACGCCTAGCAACTCTTGACTATGCAATGTGCAATACATAAAAGATGGGAATTAGGAATCGAGCTTCAATTGGTTTTGTACCTAGCCTTTTTACTTTCTATTACTACAGTATAGCGGAGCTATACTAGTAATGAAAGTATTGCAATCGGTCCAAATTTTCAA
>NW_007458207.1:0-354 GCF_000475195.1 Diaphorina citri | reverse complement strand
AAGAAGAAGAAGAAAAAGAAAGAAAAAACTTTCTCTTACTCTTCCGACATTTTGCTTTGCATGTTCCAAGGTCCATGCAGTTTTTGCATTACAGAGAAGCTACATTGGTCCAGTTTCGTCAGCTAACAGGAATTGACGTCAATCTATGACACGTCTGTCTTGGACCAAGGACCTTTTTCGGTCGATCTATGCGGTAGCTTGTATAATAGATCTAGGATTCTAGGAAACAACAACACCCACACCACCATTAACATCAATACCAAAATCACCAACAACATCAACACCAAAATCACCAACAACAACCGTCTGCTTTTTCGCTTTTTTATTTTCTTCAACTGTGTAGCGACAGAACAG
>NW_007458206.1:0-354 GCF_000475195.1 Diaphorina citri | reverse complement strand
CTCTAGAGAGAAAGAAAAAAAAAAGAGAGAGAGAGAGAGAGAGAGAGAGAGAGAGAGAGAGAGAGAGAGGGAGAGAGAGAGGCAAAATATATCCAAAGAGCATAATATTTGTCTCATAAATACACATAAAACTGTCTCAGAAACAAGAAAAGAGGGAGAGAATCAGGCCCGGAGAAAAATGAGGGGGAGATTTTATCCCTCCTTATTTGCTTATTGTATTCCGTTCGTTCTCCTTATTTTATTCCGTTCCCAATTGTTCTGAAAATAATAGAAAGTAAAAAAATCGTGTCGTGTGTATTGGGAACACTCTCGTTTAAATTACATTGTCTACAAGGACATTTTGTGTCGTTCGGG
>NW_007458205.1:0-354 GCF_000475195.1 Diaphorina citri | reverse complement strand
TCCGATGAGATTGTACTCCTGGAAAACCTCCTGCATCGAGTTATAGACACGGCTGCCATGTCCAAGGTAAGAGAGAGATTATTTCATTGGAAAAAAAAAAAGATAGTAGTAATACTTAAAAATAGGTAGGTAACTTTGATTGTTTCAGGACAAATATTATAAACTTTAGAAGTTTCCATTTATTATTTTTTAAATTTGTAGATCATGAGATATAATACTTGTAAATATTGTTTGCTTAGTGAACATATAGTTGACAGACTTGTTGCTGTTGAACTTCTCGTCTATCTCTGAATTATCACCTGAAAATGTTATGTACTTTTCTTATCCCATTGAAAGGATTTTTTTTTTTTTTTT
>NW_007458204.1:0-354 GCF_000475195.1 Diaphorina citri | reverse complement strand
AAATCGAAAGTGAACCATGCACTTTGGTAATAGTTTGTCTCAACACCACGAATTATATAAAATAATAATAAAGCAAAGGGAACTGACCCTGCAGTGACCGTTCATTTAATCTTTCCGAATACCTTGTATGTTGATAACCGGAACTATGGTTGAAATCCAGCAGACTAGTACCTACTTCAAAGTTAAAGTCCAAAGCACTAGATAAAGTATTAAGTTTAGTATTATGGTAATTAAGTTGAACTTGTGTGTATGTGAGTGAGGGAGAACAATTATATGTATCCCCACAAAAACACAAATGTGAAAAAAAAGGCCAAGTTCCTATCCAAAAATGTCGGCCTATAAAAGTGGTGAGAT
>NW_007458203.1:0-354 GCF_000475195.1 Diaphorina citri | reverse complement strand
CACAAGCTCCGGCTTTTACGGATGGGTATACCATTTGTTAACTATTTATTTATATTGAGAGATTTGTACCAAATAACAAATAAATGGAAAACTTCCTAAATAAAATAAATAATGGTAGTCAACTTAGTTAGCAGGTAGGGCACTTCGCCGACCTTACAGGTCATGGGTTTAATTCCAGCCCGGGACTAGCTTCATCTTCAACAGATTAGGTTCGTTCTCGGAACGGCTGGCTTTCTCCTATCCTGTTCTCCTTCTCTTTTCAATTTCAGTATAAAGACTTTCATTTTGGGGGCACGGTTGGCCCAGTGGTAACGCGCTTGCTTGCCATGCAGAAGGTCCCGGGTTCGAATCCCA
>NW_007458202.1:0-354 GCF_000475195.1 Diaphorina citri | reverse complement strand
CTGAATATTTCATACAGACAGGGATACCTAATGCATAAAGTACACGGAACTGAGAGCTCCAAGTACACAGAATAGGTACCTATGCCTTTATAGCACATCAGAATATACAGGGTGATCGTTTCAGTAATATTGAGACTGCTATTTTAATAATATCCATTCATCTTTCAACAAAACAAAATGGTTTTATAAAGTCTTACCTATACTGGATGTACTATTTAAATCAACGACGTATCATAAAAATGGCTTCAAATTAATGTTAGCATAAGTGGCTGAAAGCACATGAGAATAACCAATACACATGCCTGACACCCTGTATATAATTCATTTTATTAGCTCTAGTTACCTACTTACCTA
>NW_007458201.1:0-354 GCF_000475195.1 Diaphorina citri | reverse complement strand
TGTTTAAGTCATTCAGTCTTTGTGTGGGATTCAAGTCTTTTAATTCAGTCAGTCAGTCTTTACACATCTCTAGTTTTAGGAGAAGAAAAAATGTGCTATAAGAAACTTAGTAGGATAAGATCTAAAGTTGTAAAAGTTTGCTGAAATGATTAAATAAAGGACTTTCTTGTACAGTTTCTATGTTATAAAAGTAACTCAAGTGTTTTCCATATTCCCTCTTGAAGATCCTGAAGACTTGAGCATTTTAATTGTTAATTGTGGGCAGAAATTCCCACAGTCTGATCAAGTAAATTCTATTGATGTATCTCTGGATGGAGAATCAAAGCCCTGTCAAATTCCATCTACTACCGATGG
>NW_007458200.1:0-354 GCF_000475195.1 Diaphorina citri | reverse complement strand
ATCAAGACTAGAGCCCGTTCTCCCTTGATTCCCAATATAATGTTTAAGTCACCCATCCATTTATTGGCCTTCCTCGGCATAGCTTAACACAGGTGACGCTAAAACCGGTCTTAAATTAACAGACAGACGACACCGAAGCGAATACAATAGTCCGTCCACTATATCTTTTATTATTACTATTGTAATTTAATAAAGGGAGGACGGACTAGAAACTATAAATAGGTGCGTAATTCAAGCAAAAACCGGCCAAAAAGGACCGGTAATGTATAAACGGTAAAACACGAACAAAATCATCAGCGGCCGAAGCAAAAGAAGGAGGGAAGTGTGAAAAACGGCCTTTGTGTTCGGTCCAAA
>NW_007458199.1:0-354 GCF_000475195.1 Diaphorina citri | reverse complement strand
ACTGGACGGATTGAGTTGAAACTTGGTGGATTTGTGTATTTTAGATGACATGGGATATTCTCTCAGAAATTTTGAAATTTTATTAAACCTTTTTTTGGTCGTACCACAGAAAGAATTAGGTATTGGTGAATTCTCTTGCTTTTAGAATATTAGATATGTGCATACTCGTATTTGTATTGTATACCTATTTCTCTGTGCAAACGACGTATTTCTTGAATCTACGAATATTATTTTGTAAATAATTAACAGACGTTTTCTCAAATTTAACTATTTTTTAAAAGCATATCCATAGATTTCTATGTATTAGATTTGAAGTATCTAATTTATTCGATTCATTTATGGGCGGGGTCACAA
>NW_007458198.1:0-354 GCF_000475195.1 Diaphorina citri | reverse complement strand
CGAGTACATAGAGATTAGGGTGACTGATGTGAAATGAAGAAATGTGATTGAGACTTAGCATCAATGTTGCTATGACTTCTTGTACACAAGGGTAAAGGTACCTCTTTATCTATGCACTGGTGTCTGGTACCTATAAAGATGTCTAAATAAAGGTAGGTACCTTTATTAATTTATACATAGGTATTTTATGTTGTAGTTTGTAGTATCAAAATGGTCCTTTTTTAACAGAATGAGTAAGGTTTATTTTTACTGTCAAACTACTGAGACTACATTCCTACTTTTTTGGCTGTCAAAAATAATAAAATTATGTCCACTTAGAGCTCTCATGGAAAATAAAAGTGTCCTAGTCTGTCT
>NW_007458197.1:0-354 GCF_000475195.1 Diaphorina citri | reverse complement strand
CTTTTTTTTTTTTTTTTTTTTTTTTTTTTTTTCAATATACAAGAGTGGTTTAGATTAACTGCTTCTCCCCACAAAAGGTGAAATTAAAATTACCCCTTTTGTGAAGAGTTTTTATTCCAAGCTGAAAAATTTTGATTCTTGAAAAATATCCTCCATACCCATAGTAGAAGCTTTTTCTCAGAATGTAGTGTTTTCTTATTATGTGTAATGGTAATAATATTTTCTTCTTTTTTCTCAACAGTTGGGCAGAAGAGGAAATCTGAAGTAGCTGAATCCACACCTGGCAAGAAAGTGAAAACTGATGATGAACCTGAAGTTGTCGAAGAGACAAAAGAAGCTACCCCAGTGTCGTAA
>NW_007458196.1:0-354 GCF_000475195.1 Diaphorina citri | reverse complement strand
GAAAATATTTTTTCATTAAATGACAGTTCTGTTACTCTGGTCATATTGACCCAAATTTTACCAACTGATGGTGTTCTGCTAATACAATGCACTAACTGAAGGTGTTATCTTCAAACATTGCATATACATACCTAGTTGTTTTCGTTGTAGCGGCTTCAACTGTAGCCGAATGGTGATGGCAGAATAAAGAAAGGATAATTTTTCTTCTGCCATACACCGAGGTGATGGTCTCAAGCCATGTTTAATTGGCTCGTCCTGAACCGCAGTCAACCATCGTGAGAACTTGCGCTTATTCTTTCAAAGTAGAGAGAGCCCTTTGAAAAATGCCAGCTTGCCAGGTTGGTTAGGGTTTTG
>NW_007458195.1:0-354 GCF_000475195.1 Diaphorina citri | reverse complement strand
CAGCTCGAAGGGTTCTGGGTTTAATTCCAAGAATTGGAAAGCATGTAGGTGAATTATGTAGAAAAACAACCCTTGAAGGGTAAGCGGTCACGTGTTTGAGTCCCACCTGAACATATAGAGTCGTTCTCGGAACGGCTGGCTTTCTCCTGTCCTGTCCTCCTCTGTTCGATTACAGTTTCCCCTATCTCTTTCTTTACCATTTTAAATGTGAGTAAGTATTGAGATCGAACCATTGGAGTGCTTTCTCTTTAATTTACGTTTCGGGAACTGGGTAGCAAAAAGAAAAACTTCTTGACGTAATGTAAAGAAAAATAACTAGGTTCTGATTAATAAAGTTTGTCTGACAGGAAATAT
>NW_007458194.1:0-354 GCF_000475195.1 Diaphorina citri | reverse complement strand
AGAGAGAGAGAAGAAGAAGAAGAAGAAGAGAGAGAGAGAGAGAAGAAGGGAGAGAGAGAGAGAGAGAGAGAGAGAAGGTAGAAGAAAAAATAGATGTTGGAGGGAAAAAAATGACATCTACATATTATTTAAGAAGGATTTCATAAGAAGGTGAAAAGTAGGGTAAAATCATAGGTGAAAAGTGTGTAGAAAAAAAGTACGTGTAAAGGAAAGAGGAATGGAGAAGAAAATGGTAATAATATCCACAAGAGGGGACTCATAAGGAGCTAAAGGAGAAGGGAAGAAGGATAAAATAAATAAATGAGAAGAAGGATAAGAGTATGGAGTGTAAGATGGGAGAAATAGGAAAGTGTG
>NW_007458193.1:0-354 GCF_000475195.1 Diaphorina citri | reverse complement strand
CCACGCCCTAGCACGGCAGACACTCTATCCTTCAAGCAAACTAGTCTAGCTCCTACCCTATTACCTGATTATTATTCTCAATAAAAAGAGGTAAACATTTTACAGCTTTGGAAAATCCTTAGCAGTGCCAACAACTGGTACACTTGTGAGAGAAAAATTAGTGATAGGGTACAAGTTAGGGTGGAAGAACTCTATTAATGGGTTATTTCTTCTAAAGTTGTGGGAATGCTATACTCGTATTCTAGTGTCGAGCTTCCCGATAAAGAGTTCTATATTAAAGTTCTGGAACCCAGTCACTCGATTGGGCTTCCGTAGGTTTTTTTCTCAGTCTAGTGAGGAGGAATTTTAATTGTG
>NW_007458192.1:0-354 GCF_000475195.1 Diaphorina citri | reverse complement strand
GCAGAAATGAAGGTGTTTTAGCAGTGTATTGCCTTGGGTACTATACAGGATAAAACGCTCCAGCCTAGTTAGCTAGGAGAGTAGAACGTCTGCCTAAGCAATAGGTAGTGGGTTCGGTTTCCGCCCGAGGTGGATTTTATCCTACACAGTTCTCGGAACGGCTGGCTTTTTCCTATTCGCTGGCTTTCTCCTATCCTGTATTCCTTCTCTCTTCGATTTCGGGGCGATAAGCCTTAAACCTTAAGGTCCGTTCCCTCTTGTCATTCGGAAAAAAAATCGTGTCGCGTGTAGTGGGAACACTCTCATTTAAATTACATTACCTACAGGACATTCGGGGGGGGGGGGGGAAATGGG
>NW_007458191.1:0-354 GCF_000475195.1 Diaphorina citri | reverse complement strand
CACCCTTGAATATTTTCCCGGTCAAAGGGGAAAGTATGCAATGACCAGGCGAGAAACTTGGTTGGAAAACCTGAACACACCTTGACGAACTCGACCCCGTTCGGGTTGATCCATTAGAAACCGGTGCATGCAACGTGCTATCGCCGTGCTGGCTTTGATATTAGAAAAGTAAATTATTATCAAACCACTTTGAAAACTTTAATTTCCAAGTAGGTACATGATTTTTGTACATCGGACATGAGTTGTACCTGTAGAAAGGAAAGTGTATGGAACTATGGGTAATTAGGACTAACGGGTATACTCACAATTTAATCCGAGATCATGGTAGGTCAGAATGGCGGGTTTGCCCCGGTT
>NW_007458190.1:0-354 GCF_000475195.1 Diaphorina citri | reverse complement strand
TACCTACCTACCTTGACATTTAAATTTATTTTTACAGTTGGAAAAAAGAATACTCAGAAAGTATTGAAAGGTTTGAAGATTATGGTGACATTGGAGAGATTTGGTTCGGGAGAGATTGTATGAAAAGAATTGTCCGATGGATGTCCAGTTCTAACCTTGTCTCCAGGTCTGATAATATTGTTGATCTGGGCTGTGGTAATGCTGCACTGTTGATAGATCTTGTAAGTTCCTTTCCCACTTTGGTGTATTACTTTGCTGTACATCTATTCTTTGAGCAAAGTAATAAATTGATCTCCATTAACCCTACACCTCAGCTCTGTATCAAATATGAGCATTGTTGATCCAGTGTTAATA
>NW_007458189.1:0-354 GCF_000475195.1 Diaphorina citri | reverse complement strand
ATGTTTGGACACACCTTTAGACTGTTAAAAGTTAGAGGTGTTTTCGTCTTATAACAGTACCCACATACATACATACATACATACATCTAATATCATTATTTCATTCTATAAGTATACTATAAGTAATCAACAAAGTTCGCATCGAGTTCAATGGAAAGCCTCAAAGTAGGAGTCGCCACCCCGCCCTCCTTTCAGAGAGAAATAAATTTCCATGTGGTTGAGACTCGATCAGATACGAGCCATGTTTTAGCGCTGGAGTGCTGAATCTTAAGTTCGGTTCCCACGAGTACCAATGTCTTACCAATATGCTATGGTAGAGGTATCATCTGTGCCATCAGGTCTGACCAAACTGAT
>NW_007458188.1:0-354 GCF_000475195.1 Diaphorina citri | reverse complement strand
ACCTTGACAGGTCGTAAAGTTTTATGTGTTCATCAGAAGTGTTACAAGAATCGCCCCGCCCGTATTGTGGAGTACATCGTAAATTATCGATATGAGAGGTAAGCGTCCGAGTTTTATCTGATAACTATTATACATAAGTGTCGGGGAGTTGTTATCAATATGTTATGACCGGATCGTAAAAATATCAATTATCAATTAGTTCGATTGCTAAGTGTTGATCCGCGGGCTGCCAACAAATTTTTGCCGGAGTTGAAAATATGTGTGAAATTTATTCACCATATAGGGTAAAACCCCCAATGGCCGACACCCTTAAGGAACTTTTTCCATAAAAACAGCATTATGAACTTAATACCA
>NW_007458187.1:0-354 GCF_000475195.1 Diaphorina citri | reverse complement strand
TTTAGGACTATTGCACTGTAGGAGAAAGTTCACCCCGGAGACGAATCGAACCCGCGACCTACCGCTTACAGTTGGCTTGTGAATACTGATGATGGATTGGTTTGAATGTAGGGAGTTTTGTCATCTCCACTAATTTGTACAGAAAAATGTAGGGAGTTTTGTCATCTCCTCTAATCTGGTTATATCAGAAGGTTTGACAAATCCACGTACATACGTACATATTTGTAATTTGTACGTTAAACGTACATAAATATCGGGACTTTTGTCTTATTCACCTACATACATACAATTTTCCGTGGATATGTTTCTACTTCTAGTTTTGACTACAAGCGTTCAACATTTTCAGTTCAAATT
>NW_007458186.1:0-354 GCF_000475195.1 Diaphorina citri | reverse complement strand
TAATGTATAACTTGGATGATGAAAAACTTTTGATAATGTCAACCTCGAAATTATGACAGTAAAATTTCCTGTCACTACTGAAACTCGAACTCCAGACCTCCGGATTACGAGTCCACTTCTAGTTCTGAGCTACTAGGTCTTTTTATCAGATTAGCACAGGAAACTAATTCGCACGGAGGGAAAACTGATAACACCTTTTACATTGCAGAATGGCATTAATGGCAGTGACCTTTGAGTCATAGCATTTTAAATATAGACTTGAATAGGGTACGTCTGATGTAGCTCATTAACAAGTTGGATAAAAAGTCATTATTAAAGTCATATCTACCTACTTGGAAGTTATAGTGTGAACAC
>NW_007458185.1:0-354 GCF_000475195.1 Diaphorina citri | reverse complement strand
AGTTTGCTTAAAATTGCGAAATTTAGGGTTGCCTTTACTCGTATATTAAGGTGTGTCCACACACAGTCCACGGCCGTCGATCGATGTGACTTTATTGTGGATCGACATCGATCGATTTACCGACGGGTGGTCAACTATGTTTGAACGTACCTTTACTTTTACTTTGAGAAATTACTACTCACTTACAAATGCCGAGTAGCTGGAGACTTGGTCTAATAAACTGAGCGATATCTCTCCCTTAAACTGTAGTAATCTGCAGTACCTATGTCCGAATTATACATTAGTTCGTCTTACTTCGAATAGTTTAAAGCGAGCACTCTCTTCCACTCAACACGACTGACATCGCAAATAATG
>NW_007458184.1:0-354 GCF_000475195.1 Diaphorina citri | reverse complement strand
GTTGTTGTTGTTGTTGTTGTTGTTGGTGTTGGTGCAAAAAGTAAATTTATTTAATCAGCTTATAGTCGTATAAACCTAGTTCTCAGAACTTAATGCAAGAGCCGCATCGATTGACCGAATTTTATTTGATTTTTTCCTCATCCGCCATTTTACCCTCTCACGTGACAAATTTGTCTCTGACTATTTTTTTCATCGCAAAGATTCTTTCTTTCGGTTTTGACTTTTGTCAGTTGTGGTCGATTTTACTTTTGATCTGTGTGAGTGTTTCAATATTCTGATTCGAACGATGGGGTGTGTCTCCAGATGCAGATTTCTTACAGGTAAGATTTTTTTTTTCTTTTTTTTTTTAAGAGG
>NW_007458183.1:0-354 GCF_000475195.1 Diaphorina citri | reverse complement strand
TGAGGAGTACATAGATATGATGGTATGGATGCGGTTGTTGTTACATAAGGCAAAAGGGTAGAAAATTAGTAGGTATATGGGGAAAAAATATGTTTACCATACGCAGCGCTGAAAACACTTCCTGTGAAAATTTCGCGCCAAAAAATGGAGATATATGTATGCACATTGCACATGTACGAGTAATGTACGTACATAGGTACGAAAATAAGAATTTAAGGTGCGGTTCCGTTGGATGCGTGTTTTCTGTCTAGTCTAACATCGTGCCTTGTATCTGAGTACCATAGCTTTCCTTGTACGAAAAATCAGTAAAATCATAATCTCAGACATTTAGATTAATATGTATTCAATGTGTTT
>NW_007458182.1:0-354 GCF_000475195.1 Diaphorina citri | reverse complement strand
TTTTGATTTTACTTTCATGTAATGATTTAAAATCAAGACTAGAGCCCGTTCTCCCTTTATTCCCAATATAAGGCTCAAGGCCAATAAATGGATGGGTGACTTAAACCTTATATTGGGAATAAAGGGAGAACGGGCTCTAGTCTTGATTTTAAATCATTACATGAAAGTAAAATCGAATAACATAGGTGACGCTAAAACCGGTCTTAAATGATCGACTGAAGTGTTATCTAAAACTTTCTCGCTTTGAGTTCATAGGTCGTCGCGACAAATTTCGATTTTTTTTTTTTTTTTTTTTAGAAAATGTGAAAAAAATCCCCCAAAAACTAGTTTTTTTGGATTTTTGGCTTTATGGTT
>NW_007458181.1:0-354 GCF_000475195.1 Diaphorina citri | reverse complement strand
AAAAAAAAACTTAAACAAACTCACCAAAGATAAAATTACTCAAGTTAGACGTTTACAAGGTTTTTTTATACTCGTTTGGTCTGTGTCGTAGCATGCCCAATTGCCCATCCCGTAGTATGTCTCTCGTCAGATGGACAAAAAGAGAATACTTCCCACTTTGTTGCTCGGTCAACACGAGAACACCAGAAAGTAAACCGTTTAAAATATTTGCAATCGAAATACAGATGCGAATTTTTTGTCGACTCCGGGAATCGAACCCGGGACCCGCTGCACGGCAGGCGGGTTACCACTGGACTAACCGTGCTCCCAAGTTCAATGGAAATTAATTCCAAGACTAACCGTCGTATGCATGAA
>NW_007458180.1:0-354 GCF_000475195.1 Diaphorina citri | reverse complement strand
AGCAAATGACGGCGACTCGGGGTGGTCTTCCAGGTTTTGCACAGGACGAACACCTGATGAAGAACAAATAATAGAATATGTAAAAAAAAAAATCTAAGTATAAATGCAGTTTGTGTTATTATGTCACAACTTTGGTGCTCACTGCAGCATTGTAGGATCTTCCCAATATCTCGATAATCCTAAAATCCAATGTTTACCTACCATGCTGGCACCGGACGCTATGCGCATTTATATGTAATAGCTACTCATTTTCCTCACGAGGCTGAGTGGGCCCCACAATAGCCAGTCACGGAATCAATCATTTGCATGATACAAATTTCTTGACCCCGCCGGGAATCGAACCCGGGTCTCCCG
>NW_007458179.1:0-354 GCF_000475195.1 Diaphorina citri | reverse complement strand
AAACTAAAAACATAAACGAAACTCAAAATGTTGGTCGAGAGCGGAACATTTCTCTCCCGCAGTCTCTGCCCTCTGTGTATTTCTTATGGAGATTTTAGCGATCAAAAATATATTGATCATATCTCAGGATCGGTTTAGATTTTTGCAAAATCCTTTTCTCGAGATAGAGCGTTCAGTGTGTGAAATGTGAATGAGTGAATGGATCTTGTTTTTATAATATAAGATAGGCAATTAGGCATGGTGCATGGTGGTACCTTTTTCACGGTGTTGGAAGTATTGAGGGGTTTAATTCCCCTTTTTAGGCGCCTAGAGTCAATATCTTAGCTCCTTCCCAGATAATCACACTTCACCTCA
>NW_007458178.1:0-354 GCF_000475195.1 Diaphorina citri | reverse complement strand
TGTAGGTGAGCGCTAGGTTGCGGGTTCGATTCCCGCCCGGGGCGGACTTTATCCTGAATACATAAGGTTTGTTCTCGGAACGGCTGGCTTTCTCCTATCCTGTCTTCCTTCTCTCTTTGCTTTCGAAACGAAAAGACCTCTGTTGTTACAGTTCCCTCTATCAAACCTCTTTTGTGATCTACCTACTAACTCTATCTGTAATGTTCGTTCTTGGGACGGCCGTCTTTCTCCTATCCTGTCCTTCTCTCTTCAATGGGACTAAAGGGATAATGGGAAGACCTCTGTTGTTACAGTTCCCTCTATCAAACCTCTTAGGCAAGGAGCTCACTCTTAAGGGAGCTAACTTTACCTATT
>NW_007458177.1:0-354 GCF_000475195.1 Diaphorina citri | reverse complement strand
GTCCTTTTTGAGAGTTCATGAGCCACTTTGTCTGAGCAACTTGTGAGACCAAAGAGCCTTTTAGAAAGAAGAGAGAGAGAGAAGACCAAATAATTATGTGTCTATCTTTGAATACTCTGAAAGTACCTCTAGACAGACAAGTTTCGTTCTTGAAACGGCTTTTTTTTTCTCCTATCCTGTCTTCCTTCTCTCTTCTATTTCGGGACGATAAGACCTTAGTATTAACAGTTCCATCTATCGAACCTCTTCAAAGAAAATTACCCCAGCAGTAGAAACAAGGTAGCCAGCCTAGTTAGCTTAGTTGGTAGTGCGTCTGCCTTGTAAGCGCTAGGCCGCGGGTTCGATTCCCGCCCG
>NW_007458176.1:0-354 GCF_000475195.1 Diaphorina citri | reverse complement strand
GACCCTGGTACTAATCCGACGACACCAGTGAGCAAGGTGTCTGAAGCAGACTAGGAGCCATCAACCAGAGGAAAAGGAAAAAAATAAAGTACATGATGTAATGAAAGAGGCGCAAAATTAATAAAGTAAATTGGAATGTGAATGTAGTGAAAAACAACGAGAGGAAGTAAGGACCAAAGAAAAAGACAATAATAATGTATAACAAGATCAAATGGTAAAGGTTAGGGTCTTGGATAAATAATTAATCAAATTAAAATAATAAAATACTGGAATATAATATACGTCTGAGATAGAGAAGGTCTAAAGAAAGAATTTCCTCAAAAAATAACAATAAAATAATAAAATTAGAAATAA
>NW_007458175.1:0-354 GCF_000475195.1 Diaphorina citri | reverse complement strand
GAAAAAAATCCTTATCTCCTTTTTCGCTTTTTTTCGTGGTTACAATTTCATTAGAGTCAAAAAAGTAAATGTGTGAGTTGTGTATACCTATGTTGGAGATGTGTATATGTAGGAGTGTGTGTATATGTGAGTGTGTGTATAGGTATGTAGGAGATAGGGATAAGGGATAGGAGGAGGAGTGGGAAGGATTGAGAGATGAGGGAGTTAGAGATTAAGAGAGTATCGCACGCCGAATAGAGTAACAACAATATTGACGCAGTCTTTTCATCTTAGAATAAAAAAGTGTGTGTGGATGTGTGTGTTAAAATCATTAAATTCCCTTAAATATTTGTGTGTTTTAAATTAAAACAGACA
>NW_007458174.1:0-354 GCF_000475195.1 Diaphorina citri | reverse complement strand
CTATTGGGAAATCAGTTTTAATAATAGTACATGTCAAATCGTGGATCGTGGCTGATTAAACAATATGTTTTTGGACTTGATGACATTCGCCTTTGCCTGAAAAAAATATAAAAATTTGATGTCTGATGTATTCTGGTGGGTCAACAGAGAAAAAAAATGGCCATATCAGTAGCGGGAATTTTTAAAAATTTCTGATATCCTGAATCCTGAAATGAAAAAAAAAAGTCTGATTGACAAGCAGACAAGATTAGATTCCAGTCCAGAATTCCAGATTTTAATCTCAGCTACTACCTTGATACTGATAAGTTTCACACATAAAATATCACCTGTAGTCTATATCGGCACTTCAAGATA
>NW_007458173.1:0-354 GCF_000475195.1 Diaphorina citri | reverse complement strand
CAAAACTTTTCATCACTTAGAGGAAAGGTTTGCCCTTTGACTCCTTTGAATTCAAATAGAAAGGAAGGAAACCAACAGAGAATCCATATTTTCGAGTTGGAACTTAGATACACAGAATGGCTTTTTTGAATACTCAAGTTAAGATGAAGTGATGGAAAAGAGGATGAGATCGAAAAAAATTGCCAGTGGAAAAATTGTCCCTTGTACAAAAGGTGAAAATTTGTCATAAGGCGAATGAATGAGATTGACTAGATTGAGAGGTACAAAAGGAGCTTTCAGTGGCGTAGCGTTCATGTAGGGCGTGTATGGCGGCCATACACTCAAAAATTCCACTCAAATTCCCTTAAATATTGA
>NW_007458172.1:0-354 GCF_000475195.1 Diaphorina citri | reverse complement strand
TAACATTAAATGAGAATAAAGTGGTAGATAAATATACGTATGTATTCCTTAGAATTTAAGGGCATATAAAGGGATATATGTACCTACGTGGGTAGTACACAATTTATACATGAAAATAATTATATTACTTTCCTTCCTATAGGATAAGGAAATTCAGTTCCTTTTCTTCCTATACGATAAGGAAAGTAACAAATTGGCAGAAAAATACTAACATAATAAAAACTACATCTATCGAATATACAAGTGGATTAGTTAGTGGATTAGTTAGTCAGTATGGTAAATTTAGTAGAGGTGAAGGACCTCTTAATGAAAGATACATTGGTAGTTGCGGGGTATTGCCCTTTCGGGGAAACT
>NW_007458171.1:0-354 GCF_000475195.1 Diaphorina citri | reverse complement strand
AAACAGCCCTAAAGGATGGGTTGAGCTGAATCTATCCTACTCAAATAGGAATAAAGAGTCCATTTACCTCAGCAGTCTTTGCAGGATCTTATGTATTTCATGGCTTCAAGAATACAGATTATAAATGTAAAAGTCAACAGCAAAGAGCCCCTGCCTCATTATAAGGGTGTGATTATGTACCAGGTTGAGATGAGCTCGAACAAGGTGAGATAGGATATTGTTTCTACGGTTTTGCATTGAAGTTGTAACTTAAGCAAGGATAGCGTGGGAGTGTTGGGTATTTTTTCTAACCCTCTGTCCCAGGGCAGCCATGTTTATTTTTTTTTTTTTATTTGTTATTTTTTTTTATTTTAT
>NW_007458170.1:0-354 GCF_000475195.1 Diaphorina citri | reverse complement strand
TTTTTTTAAGGAAAAGTTGAAGTTAAAGAAGAAGATTAGGTGCTAAACTTACTCTTTGAAATGAACCTGGAGGAATTTGCCAAATCTGGAGGAGTTGTCATTCCTCACTGTCTTGGCGTTACCAAAACTCTCCAGAAGGGGAGACGCCTCCAGAATTTGTTCTGTTATCAGATTAGATGGTGACTTGTTGACTGCGGCCAGATATTGCATTACTAGCTTGGTACATTCGGTCTTCCCTGAGCCAGACTCGCCGGAAATAACCACCACCTGTGGAGTGGAGAGAGAATGTGGTTAGTCCTTTTTGGAGTCAAATTGATCAAGCGATGCGCGAGTTATTCACTATCGAAAGTCGGA
>NW_007458169.1:0-354 GCF_000475195.1 Diaphorina citri | reverse complement strand
TAAACAATCTCTTGTCCTTCGTGGGGGCCTCTCTTAGGGCGTTATATTTTTGTGTAAAAGCCGATGAGCTTTAGATTGTTATTTTATTTTAAATAATTTTTGTTAGCTGAAATTTACAATTTTATGGTCTTTTGAAAGCGAAGTTTGGGCTTTCACGATTTTTCCTTTTTCAAGTTCCTATTTATTTATTTTTATCACTTAAAATTATTCAAGTATATGTAGGTACATAGTACATAGGTACCTATAGTATCCAAGAGTGATTCAATTTAAACAGGACTTCTTTTGCCCATGGAATATTGGTGATTAATAAAATATAAAATATGTAAATAAGTTTTTGCAGCTATTAGGTTCCTA
>NW_007458168.1:0-354 GCF_000475195.1 Diaphorina citri | reverse complement strand
AAAAAGAGAGGGCAGAGTAATAGGGAGGAAGAAAGAGAGAGAGAGGGCAGAGTGAGATAGAGAGAGAGAGAGAGAGAGCAGAGTGAGATAGAGAGAGAGAGAGGGCAGAGTGAGATAGAGATAGAGAGAGAGAGGGCAGAGAGAGAAAGAGCGAGAGATAGAGAGAAGAAGGAGGAGGGAGGAAGAGAGAGAGAAGGAGGAGGGAGGAAGAGAGAGAGAGAGAGAGAGAGATAGAGGTCCAATGTCAACAAAAGTCGCTCAAGCAATAGGGGGCCTCAGTGACGAGCTTTTCTTTCAACAAAAGTTTAAACCTATGGACATCTCGAGTTTGTCTCAGTTCTAAAGGAAGCTTGT
>NW_007458167.1:0-354 GCF_000475195.1 Diaphorina citri | reverse complement strand
TGGGGCTGCTCCAGGGAGCTTTTTGACTCCTCACTCCTTTTTCTGTTCAAAAAATACGATGCCTATACGGTTTTATGTCTTGATATGTCTTGGTGTGGAGAGAGGAAGACAAGCATATGAATCAGATGAATTTAGAGTTAGGTACCATTGTTTATTCAGGTCAGCCCAGCCCTGGTGAAATTTCGACGTTCTGACAAGCCCGGGGGATTGTTCCTACTGGTGTCGGTGAATTGTGAACGCCCGACTCAAAAGCTTACCGAATTGCGGACATTGTGTTTTCAGGTAACCACCTAATTTACTGCTGACGAGTTTGGTTTTTATGTGTTTTCTCAACCACCCTGAATTTTCAACCAG
>NW_007458166.1:0-354 GCF_000475195.1 Diaphorina citri | reverse complement strand
AACTAATAAACCCAATAACAGACGAAAGGTCTGCGGGGTTAACACTTGAAGCAGCTGTAAAGGTGAGCAGTCCTCATCATAAACAATGTAAAATAAAACAAGCAACCAGAAGAACTTACACTCACATGCAGAAAATTCGGAATTGGCTTTGTAGGTTTGGGTTTGGAACTTTTTTCAACATCAATGAAAGATTTGCATTCAAAAGAGAGCCAAACTAGAAACCCAAAGACGGTATCTTGAAGTCGTCGCTTCAGTCTTCCTGTTCGATACTCCATGCTCTATGCGCTATACTCTTTGCCCACTCTGTTCTTAGTCTCAGGTATCTTTAAAAAGTAAAATGTCCTTTGACCCAAC
>NW_007458165.1:0-354 GCF_000475195.1 Diaphorina citri | reverse complement strand
TTCCAAATCCGAAAATCGGCCGCCTGCGGCGCCCAATTTTTGGTCAACAATTTTCTATCTTAAAATACTCCCCGTGTCATATAAAATATGAAAATTGGTTGATATCTGGATGAGTGACTGTCCGATTTTTACCAAATTGTTACAGTCGCGTCCTTGAGTCATACCGGTATAGCATACCAAATTTCATCGCTCTACGATAAACCGTTCTTGAGATATTTTGTATACAACCTTTTCCCATTTAAACCTGTAGTACATACATACATACATACGTACATCCGTACAGACCATGGGCTAAAAACCACTTTTTGACATCAGGGGATCCCAAAACGGATATTTCCAACCATTTCCCGATTT
>NW_007458164.1:0-354 GCF_000475195.1 Diaphorina citri | reverse complement strand
CGGCAAAAAAAAAAAAAAAAAAAAAAAAAAAAAAAAAAAAAAACACATGTACAATAAAACAAGTCCGATCATAGAAGGTAAAATCAGAGTCGCGCTGGTTGATGCTAAAAACCCAGAGCTCAATAGCTCATACGTTTACCCAACCTTTTTGTGTTCGGATTGTATTCATTTTCGAAGCCGCCGTCAAGACAGGTGACGCTGACTACCAGCGCGCTGTTAACCTGACTCCATTGTAGAGCGGGCCCTAGAAGGAAGTCTCAAGTAGACATTAGAAAAATGTCGACTCAACCGTCCACGCTGCCTCGACAGCATAGATTTATCTCGTCGATCGACGGCCGGTCGACTATGTGTGGA
>NW_007458163.1:0-354 GCF_000475195.1 Diaphorina citri | reverse complement strand
TGTGGAAAGTTATACAAGAGTTATGTTAACAGGGGCGTGGTTGAGGTTTACTGGTGAGGTATCAAACAGCCCGATAAAAAATTAAACACCCTTTCATACATTGTTCTCCAATTCAGGAACTAGCTGTGTAGGGTCAGAGATTTAACCCATCTTTTAGGGCTGTTTGCCCCTACACCTAAACCTCAGGGTGGCCTTTCTGTAGAAAGGGTTAAAGCAATCAGCACCAGGAAAAGTAACCCATGAGGGAAAAACCGACCCTTCGCCACTATTGCTATCGGTAAAAACTTGAAGTATTCTTTTAATTCCACAATCTCCCCACGTACTGTTCAAACTTATGTGATGGAGAGGGGAGGG
>NW_007458162.1:0-354 GCF_000475195.1 Diaphorina citri | reverse complement strand
TTCGGATGCTCATGCCGCATGGCTAATTTATGCGAAATGTTTATTTGTCCTCATCATGTAGAGCAGCGATTCTCAACCGGGGGTAAGCGTACCCCTGGGGGTCCGCGAAAAAAAAATCGAGTAATGGTGAACAAAAGGACAACAAAAGCAAATTTGACGGCTTATCAGTGCAGTACTGCTCTCATATTAAGTGGGCAAAGATAGAACTAAAAACCACGTTTTACGTTTAGATGATAGGAAGTATGAAAGTTTTTGTCATTTTCATTTGTGTGATTGGAACTCAGTAGTAATAGTAATGGCACAATTTGTACACATCAACCTAGGTATGGGTACCCAGTACGCATTATGACTGTG
>NW_007458161.1:0-354 GCF_000475195.1 Diaphorina citri | reverse complement strand
GAGCGTTTGTGCCCATAACCCATAACATGTGCCCTCAAGTTGTGATGTTAAATTGTCACTAAACTCGTGATTTTTTTTTACTATCTTATTATTTATTTTTTTAAAACAATACTGCGTAAGTAGATTTGTTTCTACGTGAAAAGGTGAAAACGCGTGAATAGATAGTTGACGTAAGTTTTGAATAGGTACCTACACCTACTTATAATACTAGTTAGGAGATACCTAAAATTACGAGAAATAATTGCCTTTTCAAACATTAAAGACTTGGTGAGCTAGTTTTAGTTTATTTACCTATTTTGAAACCTTGAAAGCAATCCAATTTTTCTATAATAGACAAAATTGAGTTACTTTAAA
>NW_007458160.1:0-354 GCF_000475195.1 Diaphorina citri | reverse complement strand
TTAGGACATGTAGTACTTGACCATTATCTCAAACTAAACAACTCTAAGATGATTGGTTTGGTTCGACATTTAGTATACACGGCTATATTGGCTATTACTTTTTAATCAGGGACTCTGAAGGGATAAAAAAACTCCCCTCAGTCCTGATAAGTCCGTTCAGTGCTGAAAAAAGACACTGCCATGAGCTTAGTATAATGGTCGCTTGGTCGCCATATACCATATACCTAGTTGATAAAAAAAAATATTAAGTGATAAAATATAGTTGATAAAAAACACATTAGTTGATAAATATTTACTCGGTGATAACGAGAAAAACTTCATCACACCTTACAGTCGCCGGGTTTTCAATAATAA
>NW_007458158.1:0-354 GCF_000475195.1 Diaphorina citri | reverse complement strand
GCTTTGTCTGGGATTTTTTGTGGTAGTCCCGTAAGAACACTGAACAAGAACAATAAAACAAATAAAATAAATTTTTCATTTGTTTAATAAAATACAAATACAGCTACTCTACTGTACTCGTACCGGTAGACCGGTACTGTGACTACTGTGTACTCTGTACTGTGTAGTGTGTAGTTGTAGTTTATAGTAGTGAAGTAGTGTTAGTGTATAGTGTAGTCTGTACCTGTAGTTGTAGTTGTGTACTGAGTAGTGAGTACTGTAACTGTACTCAGTACCTACTAGTGTACTGACTTACTAGTCTTACTACATCTACCTACATACTACAAAGCTACAAACACAAATCAAAATCAAGAG
>NW_007458157.1:0-354 GCF_000475195.1 Diaphorina citri | reverse complement strand
GTGACTCAAAAGTGGTGGGAGAGACTGATTAAGAAGTGGGAATTTTTCTAGAAGGGAAAAAGGGAAATTTTAACAATTTATAAATTTAATTGTTTATATTGTCTATTTTCACCCTATCTACCATCAAGTGATGTAGAGCAAGTGGTAAGAGGCAAGGATTTGTGGCTTGATGCTAGTTTTCGTTTTGCTTCTGTCGGACTTGAGTTGGATCGATTATTTTTTTTTTTACCTACTTTTTTTTTTTAATTATTATTTTTTTAATGGCCTTTGGGAAAAAGTGATGAATCATTGCGAGTAATGCATGTATATAGGGAAATTACCTATCATGGGTTTAGTTCTAATTCAAGGGAGGAC
>NW_007458156.1:0-354 GCF_000475195.1 Diaphorina citri | reverse complement strand
AGGAGTAAGAATAACTAAAAATTTCACGATTCTAAGCAATGTACAGACAAATCTACAATTTTATTTATATAGATATACTTCATACTCTCTAATATGTATTATACGTAATACGTATATGTATTAAGTATACAGGGTAGATATGTATAATGTAGGGATTACGTACATATCTATATAAATAAAGTTGTAGATTTGTCTGACATTGCTTAGAATCGTGAAATTTTTAGTTATTCTTACTCCTTATGCATCCACGATTCCAAAAATCACATTAGAAAAATTTCTTTCTGTCTGTCTGTCTGTCTGTCTGTCTGTCTGTCTGTCTGTATGTGTGTGTGTATGTCTGTCTGTTACGCTAAA
>NW_007458155.1:0-354 GCF_000475195.1 Diaphorina citri | reverse complement strand
TCCTTTTGCTATAAGATGATTATCAAGATCATTTGACTGATAAAAGGATTCCTCTTGTAGTACAAATAAAATAATATCACTATTGATGTTGCATTGGTACCGTCTGGTTTGAGACAAAGATATTCCCATTGTTACAACAATTATTTATGCAGCACAGTGGAATTATATTTGCAGCAAAAATTCACGTCAGTGATCCAACAATATTCCTTTTGAGACATAAGTTTTTCCAATTAACTTATCTCTGATATTTTCGGAATTTATTCATTTAAGTTCATAGTCAAATCAGTTTGCAACTTTGATTCGTAGTAGACGGACCGCGGCGAACACGTCGTCGCGGTCCGTCTTATTATTATT
>NW_007458154.1:0-354 GCF_000475195.1 Diaphorina citri | reverse complement strand
TGCATTTTAATGCATTTAAGTTGCGTAATAGGTACATATTTCTAATGACATTATATCAAGTGCAATCAGAATCCAGATTTGATTGAGATTTCCAGTTCAGTGGACTTCTATCACCCCCATCTTTCTTACTTTTTCTTTCTTCTTCTTTTTGTTCTTCTTCTCCTCCTCCTTCTTCTTCTTTCGAAAATCGCGTTGGTAGTAAGTACATTATCCACCTTCTTCCTACCAAAATACCTATCGAAAATTCTGTATGTGGTATCAACAAAAATTCCACTACATCTTCTCAAGAAAAAGAATTAAATAAGAAAGCTAGAAAACTGGAGTATGAAAAAGAAATAACCCCAGACATGAAAA
>NW_007458153.1:0-354 GCF_000475195.1 Diaphorina citri | reverse complement strand
TCTTCCTCTCTCTCTCTCTCTCCCATTTCATTTCCCGTCTTCCTCTCTCTCTCTCTCTCTCTCTCTCTCCCATTTCATTTCCCGTCTTCCTCTCTCTCTCTCTCTCCCATTTCATTTCCCGTCTTCCTCTCTCTCTCTTCATTTCTTCTTTCTCATTCCCATCACCCGTTTCACCATCTCTCTCTCTCTCCCCCTCTGTCTTTACATTTCACATTTTGCCATGTTTGTCTTTTCTTCTCTTTTATGGCTATTTCTTTTTCTAGCTCCTTCTTTTATCTCCACCTCTTTTGCCCTCGCCAGAATTACATAAAATTAGCGAGGAGGAAAGAAAGAGAGAGCTAGAGAGAGAAAGAG
>NW_007458152.1:0-354 GCF_000475195.1 Diaphorina citri | reverse complement strand
GTTAGCTGTTCTCCTCCCTGTTTATAGTCCCACAGCTAGACGCTAGTCTTCTCTCTGTTTAACGTCCCCTAGCCAGACGGGTTTACCTTATATGAAGTATTTTAGTGTAGAATGAAATACAACTTGTTTATCCTGCTTGAATTTTAATTTTTTCCTAGTACTGTTGTATTATCTGTCCCAAAATCAAAGAGAGAAGGAGGTTTTAGGATACAAGATTTTTTTAAAGAGGTTTGATAGAGGGAACTGTAATTGCTAAGGTCTTATTGTCCTGAAATCAAAGAGAGAAGGAAGACAATAGGAGAAAGCCAGCCGTTCCAAGAACGAAAATTATCCATTCAGGATAAAATCATCCCT
>NW_007458151.1:0-354 GCF_000475195.1 Diaphorina citri | reverse complement strand
CTTGATTTTAAAAAAAAAAAAAAAATTTCTTTGGAAAACAAAAAGTTTACTTTTAGCTCTTGGCTAGAACACCCTGACAGTATAGCTTATTAAATTCCCGTCTCACTCGGACCTCCAGACCCCTTTCTTCTTGCCTGTCACAGGCAAATTCTGACGTGAGTGACCAGCCAAGAAGTTGAATATAGGACGTATAATTGCACATTGTTGACGAAATGGGCATCCATACTTCTTACTTTGGGTTATTTGTTTTTTCGCGTAACAGATATATTTTATATATAGTCATAGGCGGTTCTTGCCTAAATTTTTGGGGGGGCTTGATTTTGAAGGTACACCTTATTCAAAATTTTGATTTAG
>NW_007458150.1:0-354 GCF_000475195.1 Diaphorina citri | reverse complement strand
ATAATTACTATTGATGAAAAATAGGAACACAAAATTTGTTATCAGGAACATAGTAGATTGGCGATTGGCAGTTTAGACTACTCAGAGGGGGTTTTTCATGGGGTGTGATGAGATGTGAAGCAGCTGACACAGCATCCTACTGTCCTACATCACTTTTCGTACACATACTTAGTTCTCGCTTTTGTAGTACAGTGCAATCCCACACACCGTCTTCGCCTGCGATCTGGTATGACAGCAACTAGATGGTCAGTTCTATCAAATCTCGTGTCCAGGGCTGAGCTGGCAACTCGAGGTTGGCGAGCATGTCTTGGCTGAGTTTTAGATCGAACAAGATCATGTTGAACGATTTCTCGT
>NW_007458149.1:0-354 GCF_000475195.1 Diaphorina citri | reverse complement strand
CTGATCTTGAAATTTGTCGCGACGACCTATGAACTCAAAGCGAGAAAGTTTTAGATAACACTTCAGTCGGTCATTTAAAACCGGTTTTAGCGTCACCTATGTTAAGATACGCCGAGCAGATTCCATGGATTTATTAGGTTCAAACAAAAGAAAAATACCCCTATGAATTGACGAGTTGCTTTCTCGTGTTGACCCAGAACCTAAAGGGGAAGTATCGTGTCTCTTATCGCCCATCTGATGAGGGATGGGCATGATACAACACAGAGAACATGAGTCCAAAGTAGCAGTTGTATCATTTCTACGAAATGAAAACAGTTTTCTCGTAAAAAAAAAAAAAATAATAATAATAAAATA
>NW_007458148.1:0-354 GCF_000475195.1 Diaphorina citri | reverse complement strand
TGGATGCAAACATCTTCAACAACAGTCTCCAACATCATGAGCTGGTTGAGAGATATCAGAGGTAATGTATTGAGAAATGCAAGAGCAAACATCTGGGGTAAACAGCACTCGGCTTTATCCTTTAGGTATGGTTTTAAGGATTTCTGCCTTCAGAATTTCCATTAGGTACGTACCATCTTCTTCAAAAGGTCTATTTCCAAGGAGGTCTACTAGCATCCTTAACTGGCTATCACAACATGCACAACAGTTGTTTTATTGTCGATCTAACCACTGAAAGTTAACACAGTATCAAAGGTTTTCTTTGAAGTCACCCATTTACACAGGCCAGTATTTCTTAAACTCTGGATTAACTGA
>NW_007458147.1:0-354 GCF_000475195.1 Diaphorina citri | reverse complement strand
TCCGCCCGGGGCGGATTTCATCCTGAACGGATAATGTTCGTTCTCGGAACGGCTGGCTCTCTCCAATCCTGTCTTCCTTATCTCTTCGACTTCGGGACGATATGACTTTAGTAGTTACAGTTCCCTCTGTCAAACCTCTTCAAGAAGAAAGAAGAAGAAGAAGAAGAAGAAGAAGAAGAAGAAGAAGAAGAAGAAGAAGAAGAAGAAGAAGAAGAAGAAGAAAAAAATGGGGATAGGTAAAACTTACCAAAAGTTACTCAGCCGTCAGATGATGTAGTTTGTAGCGTTAGGGAAGGCTGTGGAAAATCCGTAATCCAGGAAGCTTACAGAGATGATCTGTATCCTAACTTCTTA
>NW_007458146.1:0-354 GCF_000475195.1 Diaphorina citri | reverse complement strand
CTTGGCGTATTTTTCCTTGCAGCATAAGTCTACTGAATACTCTTACAACTTGATCATTGTCAATCTTCTTCGTGTTCTACTTACCTACGTACAAATAACTGTCACTTGCTACACTTACAATAATATGCACTACACCTTCAGTCCTTCATCTAATGTACGTATAGCTAAAGACTTGTAAAGTACCTATCTAGCTCTGTAGTAATATTTACCTGCTATACGTACAAGGAGATATATGTACAGTAGAACCTCAATTATTTCAACTCCAAAATCCATTGTTTTTTTTTTCTATTTTTCAACGGATGTCCTAGGTATCTTATGAGTCTGGCTGAGGGACTATAAACAGAGAGTAGATCA
>NW_007458145.1:0-354 GCF_000475195.1 Diaphorina citri | reverse complement strand
TCCTCACTTTTTACTTTCACTACACGCAGAGACAAAATAACGACAGTCTGTGGAGCAAAAAGTGAGAAGTGTGGAGTGCATTTGTGGGAGAGGAACTCGGACTTTGCCAGTCGCCTTTAGAAAACGAAGGGGGCTGCAAAAGACGTCGGTTCAAAAACGGTGCCCTTTATTGCCCCTAGCACACCAAGCTCATGTGACGCGGAAGTGTTTTCCGAGAATCTGCTCCATTCGAAAGAATATTATGTGTTGGGGTCCTATTAGAAACAACGTTATACCAGCCGAGAGTCTAGGAGAGAGAAAAAGCGAGAGAAAAAGAGTATACGATATAATGATGTTAAAAGAAAAGGTAAAGTC
>NW_007458144.1:0-354 GCF_000475195.1 Diaphorina citri | reverse complement strand
GTTCGTTCTCGGAACGGCTGGCTTTCTCCTATCCTGTCTTCCTTCTCTCTTCGATTTCGGGAAGATAAGACCATAGCAATTACAGTTCCCTCTGTCAAACCTCTTAAAAAAAAAAAAGTAAATAATTAGGTACATAACATCTTTTTATCCCCAAAAGGATGAGTAACTCCGAATATTGTGAAAATTGTAACAGTCTTGCACTTGAAACTCGGAACTATTAGGTAACTAAATAGAATGGTCAGGAATGCCAATGACGGCGATTTTAATTTTAATTAAATTTAAGCACCTACTCTTTATTACATTTTACTTTCCTTTTTATATTTCATTTTATTATTATTATTATTATTATTATTA
>NW_007458143.1:0-354 GCF_000475195.1 Diaphorina citri | reverse complement strand
ACCTTCTGCATGGCAAGCAAGCGCGTTACCACTGGACCAACCGTGCCCCCATGTAATACCTAGTCATTCCATGAAATGACTAATATATTAGCCTACGGATTATATGGAATGCCGGATTATATGAAATGCCGGTAACAGACACAGTTTTAGAGTGTTCTATTGATTCTAGGTTCTAGGGTCATTCCATATTTTTTTAGTAGTGATTCTAGGGTGATTGTATGTTGTTTTAGCAGTGGTTTTAGTTCTAGGGTCTCCCTAGTGTTCTAGTACTAGTTTTTTTTCCTTTTATTACTGTTATCACTTTTTTTTAATTAATCAGGGTGTTTATCTGTTTATTTTGTAAAATGTACCCCC
>NW_007458142.1:0-354 GCF_000475195.1 Diaphorina citri | reverse complement strand
AAGTAAGTACGTAAGTAACTATAATTAGATATGAGGTAGATTGAATATTGAATTAGTACGTACTACCAGGTAGCCTGGCACTACACTAATTTGGAACGCAAGATTCTTCAATATTACATACAACCAAATACATAAACCAACGAACCAACTACTTCATCAAAGAGTTAGGTGAACAGGAATCTACAAATAAAGAAATTAATGATAACGAACAATAATTATTAAATAACATTTTCAATTTACCAACAACCACAAAAGATGATCCCAGATTCAATCTGGGATTGTGGGACGATACAAACCGACAATCATCCCAAGACGAATAATATTACTGTGACAAGAGTTCGCTGAAAACGGAGA
>NW_007458141.1:0-354 GCF_000475195.1 Diaphorina citri | reverse complement strand
GCCAGAGACACCGCCTGTAAAAATAACGTCAAACTTCAATCAGCAAAAGTTGGGCCCATCGATTATTTCAACTACCTTCAGTCCCAATCAGTTGAAATAATCGAGGTTCTACTCTACTTCTGTAGAGCTAGACCTGTTAAAAGAATAGTCCTCAATGATCATCTCTGTGTAGGTAATGCCTGTGGCAATGTATCGGGTCTAGAGAGCTAGAGACACACTGGCCTCGACCACACATATAATTGCCCACAGGCAGTCGGAAAATTTACAATGCAGCATGCACATTAGCAGACAATTATTTGCGAAAAGCGTGAAATCGAATTTTTTCTCTTCATTAATTTCTTTTTGATTTGCAAA
>NW_007458140.1:0-354 GCF_000475195.1 Diaphorina citri | reverse complement strand
CGGGCGGGAATCGAACCCGCGGCCTAGCGCTTACAAGGCAGACGCACTACCAACTAAGCTAACTAGGCTGGCTAAACAAACCCTTGTTAAACACTATAATTCAATCAAAATCGATCGATATCGAGTGGTACCCGTAAAGTAGGAAGTAGATACAACATAATTATTATAAGATCAATTTTGGTGTACTGAAAAATGAATTTCATAGTGTGGCTGTGGATGTGATTCATGTGTATGGACCTTAGTCCTTAGTGCTTCTAGATTTCCTTTAGCTTATAGTCCTTCCACAGAACAAACCCTTGCTTCAGATTCCCTCTCTCTATTCTCTAGAGATATTTTAGTTCTCCTAAGGTTAGA
>NW_007458139.1:0-354 GCF_000475195.1 Diaphorina citri | reverse complement strand
ATTGCGGTAGATCATGCCACCTGTAATTACACAACATTTATACTAAAGTCTCGGGTTCAATGCACACTGTCGACAAAAGAAAAAAAAAAATGATTAATAATATGTATTATTAAGCCAGAGACAATATTTATGTAGAAACGTGAAAGTGACATTTCCACTAACTTTTTTTGTTTAGCACATTGCATACCTAAATAAAATTACACGGCATTCATACAAAATATTTAATTTGCGAAATGATCCTTCGTTTGTTAGCGTTTACAAGGCAAGGTAGACGCACTACCTTCCAAGCTAATTATTTCAACTTTTTAGGGAGTTTAGGAGGGTTTTCCCCCATTTTTGAAAACAATCTATTAC
>NW_007458138.1:0-354 GCF_000475195.1 Diaphorina citri | reverse complement strand
AAATTCGAATTTCCCGCCAACTTTACACGCAAAAAGTCCGACGATGTCCTACGATGGCCCTGTTCATAACCACGGCCAAAAGCCTTGGTACTGATCTGATCTAGGAAATCTAATTGGAGGTATTGGGATTTGTCACAGAAAGTGTCACCCCTGGAAATCAAGGGCTCAGGATCTTAAGAACACAATCTGTCAGAAAGTGGTTCCATGCAACTATACGCACTCCCCTCAAGGTTATACATAATTATGTAGTTGCCTTACAACTCAGCAACTTTGGACTTTTTTTGTCCAACTATGATGCAGCAAAATCAAAATGTCATCTTTGCCCTCTCTACTGATGATCTGAGAAACTGGTAG
>NW_007458137.1:0-354 GCF_000475195.1 Diaphorina citri | reverse complement strand
AAATTCCGTTGGTCCTCATTTTTCCTGCTCTATGACTTTGAAACATCACCCAAGTAAGCGCAACTGATCTATTGTCTGCTCGTGAGTGTAAATTCTACACCACACTGCAGAGACCCTACCTACAATCTACAGTCTTACACCAATGTACAATCCAATGCTGATTCTAATCACTGATCACATCTCATATTATCCTAATAAAATTATATCTGCCGATCCTCATTATTATGCTTACTTTCGATTATTACTTTGGCTTACCTTATACATAGGTGTACAGATATACTTACTTTGAATTTTACTTTCAGTTAAATGTACTTACACTACGCTTTAAGTAAAAGTAGTTAGGTGTACCTAAAT
>NW_007458136.1:0-354 GCF_000475195.1 Diaphorina citri | reverse complement strand
TTGAGTGCGCCAATGCACTTTTTGGGTACTTTTACATCGGAATAGGACTCTACCTCGAAAAAAATTTTCATTTGGTTGTGCCCCATTCTGAGATTAAAAACTGCCTGAAATTGTTTTCATTTCCGAGTAGGTACTGTAGGTACCAAAGGTTTTGTTTTTCTTTCACAGTAGATAATATGGTACTTGTGCAGAAGTCACATAGTGGAAGATTGCTACCAAAGGAACTGGCACAAACGAGCAGTGATTAGTGTTATTATAGGATTAGGTCATTGGTTAAAATACAAAAAGGAGCTTTCTTTTCCATTGTCGTGGCTTCTGCATAGTTATCAAAAGTACCTGGCTATAAAATTAATA
>NW_007458135.1:0-354 GCF_000475195.1 Diaphorina citri | reverse complement strand
GTAAATAGTCCATCGGCCTTTTGGACTTTACAATCACAGTGTTTCCCTTTTACTCTCGAAAGTGGAGCTGAGAAACATTTCAGCAAAAGATTTGGATTGAAAATCAAAAACATCAGTTCTACGTAAATCCCTTCCGACAGAAATACTAGCAGCAGTTGCTACTGCAGCAGTTGCGACTCGTAACTGAAGATTTCAGAACCGAGAAACAAACACGATGTCACAGCAGATCAAAAATGTTGCTGAAAAGGCTCAATTTGAAACGCCAAAGGTGGGAAAAATTCAGAACTGACAATTCAGAGTAAATTTTCGTTTAGTACAAACAAAGCTATTTCTACTTTAGATACTGTGGATAGT
>NW_007458134.1:0-354 GCF_000475195.1 Diaphorina citri | reverse complement strand
CCCATTTGGATAGTCTATCGAGTAGTGGCGTAGACTCAAAAGGGGAGCGAGGGACTAGATTCGTAGAAGTTTAACCCGACTGTTTTCCCCTACACCTAAGCCTTGGAGTGGGCTTTTTGTACATGATGTTAAGATAAGAGAAAATGGAGGTCGAATAAGGAATATATATCAGATACCCATTTCCACATATATTATGTATGTTTGTATGTATTCATAGGTGCTTACTATTACGAGTATACATACATATACATAGGTAGAGCAATTCTCTCTCTCTGCCTTCCTTTTTGATGGTAAGAAAAGTGGGAAATTCTTTTGGCCGCAAAAGCGTGTAGGTACTTCTTACTTCAGAAAAAA
>NW_007458133.1:0-354 GCF_000475195.1 Diaphorina citri | reverse complement strand
AATTCCGTTGGTCCTCATTTTTCCTGCTCTATGACTTTGAAACATCACCCAAGTAAGCGCAACTGATCTATTGTAATATTGGAGGTCTTATCGTCCTGAAATGGAAGACATGAGGAGAGGATAGGAGAAAGCCAGCCTTTCCGAGAAAGATCCGTATCTGTTTAGGATAAAGTTTGCCTCGGGCGGAAATCGAACCTGCGACCTAGCGCTTATAGGGCAGACTACAATATTATTATTGGCGAGAATATTATTATTATTGGCGAGAAAATAGGAGGTATTCACATCCGTCGTTCAAGTGATAGTATATTCAGATTATTCAGTATTCACACTCATCTAATCAATCGCTTGTAAAAA
>NW_007458132.1:0-354 GCF_000475195.1 Diaphorina citri | reverse complement strand
TATCCTTATTAAATGGAATTAAAAAGAGAAGCGAGATATCATTATGACATTTCCCATGGCCCTTCAGTAAGGTTTTATTTTCGTCAAATCCTGATCCAGATATACCTACCTACCACCTAAAGAACCTAAAGATGGGGTACACAAATGAGTCCATCTGGCTCCAGTTCATCATCCCCGGTCCAAATAAATTTTAGTATCAAATGTCTATACACGACTAAGTCCATATCTACATATTTTTATACAGAGTGACCCAAAACAACCCTGGCATTTTTGAATTTTTTTTTCAGGGTGGTTCGTGATTTGCGAACCACGCTTATATCTCAGAAACGGCTGGGAATTAAGGAATGAAATAAA
>NW_007458131.1:0-354 GCF_000475195.1 Diaphorina citri | reverse complement strand
TTGTTAAACTCACTTTGTGGACCAGGCCGTAAATGAGCAACCTTCGTAGTCCAGTGAGTAACAGACTAGACTTGCACACGGAAGGTCCCGTGTTCGCTCCCGGTAGTGTAGACGTTTTTTTCGTTTAAAAGAGATGAGAATAAAATATGAAGTGCACTCAACCTCGTGAGGACAATTGAGTTGCTACTTGAATTGAGTAACTACCAGCAGGCTGGTTATTTTAATCTATTGTATTCTTTTCCAGTCTACCTACTATTTTATTTTATTCTCATTTGTATTTCTTCTTTTGTCTGCAAGGAAGCACTTAAGTTAATTTTGCTTGCTAGGTCTAGTTTGAAGCTTATCCAATCTGTC
>NW_007458130.1:0-354 GCF_000475195.1 Diaphorina citri | reverse complement strand
TAAAAAAGCATGGTTCTCCGTGGAATAAAATGGACTTCTTAGATGATTTGAGAAGTAAACATTCTGAAATTTTGTATGAAACAATAATCAAACAAATAACTTCCACTACTTTGATGGTACATTCGTTTCCTTTTGACAAAATTTTCGATGACAAATTCGAGGATATCAGGCTGTATCTCGTTGATGCAACTTTCAATTTCACCTTTCAATGCTTCAAAGCTTGTGGGTTTGTTAGTGTAAACCTGTGACTTTAGATACCCTCACAAAAATAGTCTAGGGGTAAAATTACATGATCATGGAGGCCATTTCTCGTCAGAAAAACGGAAAATGACACGATTACGACTAGGAAAATGC
>NW_007458129.1:0-354 GCF_000475195.1 Diaphorina citri | reverse complement strand
CCTGATATCAGATTTACAGAATGTCAATGAACATTATGAGCTAAAATAAAAGTGCTCTTGGCTGAGCCTGAAAATACGGAAGTGGTTGTTATGTTCAGTACCTATGTTTAGTACTTATGTTCAGTACTTATGTTCAGTACCTATGTTTAGTACCTATGTTCAGTACCCATGTTTAGTACTTACGTTCAGTACCCATGTTTAGTACTTATGTTCAGTACCCATGTTTAGTACCTATGTTCAGTACCTGCCAATGTTTGAATCGTCATTGTGGAATTAACGGCAATTCGGAAGCCCTTTTTGTCAGTGTGGCCGAGTGGTACTTATTCGAAATAATACTGCTGTGGCATGTTTTGA
>NW_007458128.1:0-354 GCF_000475195.1 Diaphorina citri | reverse complement strand
AAGAAGGAGATGGAAAGTACAAGGAATTGAAATGGGCAAAAGAAAGATAAGGACTACGGGATAGAGGGAAAAGGGGATGTAAACCAGGGCTGGAATGACAATAATAATGATAACTATCTACATCTACAGTACATAGGTAGGTACATACTTAAAGAATATTTGTTTTTCCACGTTCGTTGTATTTGCACAGTAAAATTGAAAATAATGAGCTATGTCTCTCGCTCGTACTTTCCATACAAAATTCTCTGAGAAGAGAGAGAAGAGTCGTGAGAGAGGAAAAGAGAAAATTTGGATTTTTACTTGTGATTGGTTGGTGGTACCGTTTCTTCTTCGCTCTACATTTTCTCTTCCTCC
>NW_007458127.1:0-354 GCF_000475195.1 Diaphorina citri | reverse complement strand
AAGGAGTACCAAAATGTATATTGCGATAATTCATTGAATCGCGTTACACAAAATATCTAGCAGAATAACTAGGAGGATATGAAACACATAGAAGTACACACCAAGCTAACGAAAAATCCAGAACCAGTCAATATTGAACCAGATCTTGAGATGGACATGGCGTTTGAAGAAATTTCAAAAGAAGACCCGAATCCTTTGTTTTTGCCTACGAAGAAAGATGCGGAATGGAATTTTTTTTTTGGAGAAGATGGTAATTTTGGAATCACCGGAGATTTCATGCTCAAGAGGAAAATTGGTATTTTGTACAATTTATTTCCTACAGTAGATCTGAATAAACATGATCGTAGTTTTAAC
>NW_007458126.1:0-354 GCF_000475195.1 Diaphorina citri | reverse complement strand
GTAAAGGTATTTACCTAGGTGCCCACGACTTGCATTATTTGGTTTTAAAAGTTCAATTTCCTACTTTTTGGAATCTCTCTGATGCCTAGGTAAAGAAAGATACCTCGGTAGATACGATTTTTATCAATCGATCATTAATTTGTTCCCCCCCCCTGTAAAAGTGACCGGGGATTTAAAAAGAGCTCCTTTTTTTAGTTTTTTCGTCAAGTGACTATAGCGGTCCAACACTGGCATTGTTCTGGGAGCTCTCTCTCTCTCTCTCTAATGGAGAGTCCATGAGTTCCGTGCTTTCACCTGTAAAGTTAACTAAAACAAACTCTTCCTCTGATTCACTCACCAGGTCCAAACTGGGGT
>NW_007458125.1:0-354 GCF_000475195.1 Diaphorina citri | reverse complement strand
AGTTGATTGTTTTAATTCTTATTGTTTGAGTTAGATCTAAATAATTTAATGGGTTGTTGGTGTTTTTTCCGCCACGTTTCGACTGGTCTGACTTACCAAGGTCTGTGAGACCGCGGTTTGTCAGACAGTCTGAGGTTTAGTGGCTGGCCCAAGACGTCCAAAAAAAAATGAACTTAGGTCATTTTTTGTTACAATGTAACAGTTACATCCTACAAAATATTCAGATTCACGGATTTATTAAACAATTCTTTCTTATCTTATCAATTTTTCACTGGGCAGGTAAACATTGGCTGGTCTATGGCATGATTTGAAGGTTTTTTTTTTTTTTTTTTTTTTTGATAGAAGGATTTTAAC
>NW_007458124.1:0-354 GCF_000475195.1 Diaphorina citri | reverse complement strand
AGTAACACATGTTTGTCATTGAGTTTAACCAGAGGCGACAATTGGCTACCGCCCTTAGTTGACACGGCATTTGTCAGCAAGCCAACATAAGACTGTAAGAACCAATCAACTACCTCAACGAGAATTTAAGAACCAGAAGGATAAAAGACACCGAGTATTGCAACCGCTTATTTTCACAGAACGATGTTAAATACCTATACAGACGATTAGGCTATTTTAGGTGGCAGACTGGCAGTCATAATGTTACTCAAGGAAATAAAAGAAGGATTTTTTTTGAGAGATTTGATAGAGGGAACTGTAACTGCTAAGGTCTTGTCGTCTCGAAAGCAAAGATAAGGAAGACAGGATAGAAGA
>NW_007458123.1:0-354 GCF_000475195.1 Diaphorina citri | reverse complement strand
AGAAATGGTAAACGAGAAGAGACAGATCTGGAATATATTAGAGCAAAGAAGACACAAATGGATCGGGCATATATACAGACATAATAACTTCGTAGTCAACATCATTGAAGGAAGAAGAGAAGGAAGACAAGGAAGAGGAAGGCCCCGCATGAGCTTCATGGAGCAGATCATGGAGTATGCTGGCACAGATTCCTACAGTGAGCTGAAGAGACTAACCCAAGACAGAGAAGCATGGAGAAGAGCTGCCAACCAATCCTTGGATTGAGATGATAGATAGTATTGGATTGCATACACCGACGTGTGAAACATAGGTCTTCTCGGTGTATGGAAATAAATACACACGGCGTTCCACGG
>NW_007458122.1:0-354 GCF_000475195.1 Diaphorina citri | reverse complement strand
CGTAATAACAATCATTCTAAAGCCAGATTCGAACTTTGTACACGTTGCTGTCAATTCCCGAAGTCGAGTCTTGAGAACGTTCGCCTTCTCCCGCGGGGTCGGCGTTTTTCGTCAGCCTCTCAATCAGCATTAACCAGGATGATTGCTTTGAGGCTGACATTTGGTTTAAGCTATAAATTTTACGAGTGGATGCCCTTCGCACTCAACCTTTGCTATTTCTTTAGCAAGAGAAATTCAGGCTGGTATCCTCCCTGTTTAACGTCCCCCAGCCAGACATTAGCAGTTATACAGTAATGTTGAAAATAAATAAACGAAGAAAATAAAAAATAACAAAGATGAAATTTGTTCTTTTGT
>NW_007458121.1:0-354 GCF_000475195.1 Diaphorina citri | reverse complement strand
GTAGGAATATTCCTTTTATGGTCTAGGTGTGCAATAAGAAAGGATTTTGCGAAAATCTAGTGTCTGATAGTTTTCTCATTCGATTCTATTTCTATGTTTCAGTTTCTGATGTGGATCAAAAAAGAATGAGGACCCAATAGTGATCCAGGGTTAGTGACACCTGGGATTTAGCTGTCTTCTGGCCATCTCCAGGGACCTTCAGTGCAAATCCTAAAGTGCAATCATTAAAATAATGGAAATTACTTAAATATTGATAAATTCAATCTAATAAAATAATACACATAAGATAGAAGTAAATACAATCATTAAAATTTATCAGTAAATTTGAGAAAAGTCAAGAATCTCATTTCTAAA
>NW_007458120.1:0-354 GCF_000475195.1 Diaphorina citri | reverse complement strand
TAGTTCATTCCTTTGTAAATAAAATTGGTTTCATGTGCTTTAATCTACTTTATTTGTAAAATCTGTATAGAGTGAATTTGTGAAATTAAAACATTGAAGACGTCTGGAAACAGTACTTGAAAGGGCACTGTTACAAAATCCTAAAAAGGAGAAGGTCCGTGTCGCCTTTGAATGTAAACTTCAACTCAAGGTCCCTGGTTACCTAAGTTACCTACCTGTAGGTACCTGGGAATATGCCCCAGAGGCAATTCCATTTCTGGGAATGTACCTCACAGGTAGCTCTCTAACATTTGATTGCAAAGCCAGAAATCCACACCTTCTTTAAGTAGTCCCTTCATCCACCCCTGGTGGGCG
>NW_007458119.1:0-354 GCF_000475195.1 Diaphorina citri | reverse complement strand
AAAATTAAAAATAAAAAAAAAAAAAAAAAAAAAGATGAGTGTTTCACCACCGTTTTTATTTCGTAGCATTAAAACAACTGCTACATTAGACGCACATGGTCTGTGTCGTAGCATGTCCATCCCGTAGTATTGTCTCTCATCAGATGGGCGATCAAGAGTTAAACGTGGACAAAGTGAAACTCAGGTTGTGGTCCAGGCCATTATATTGTCTGATAGATTTAATGTAGTACCTATACGTACATATGTCCCGGGACGCCAACAGGAAGAGGTTTGATAGAGGGAACTGTAACAGAGGAGGTCTTATCGTCCCGAAATCAAAGAGAAGAAAGAGGACAGGATAAAAGAAAACCAGCC
>NW_007458118.1:0-354 GCF_000475195.1 Diaphorina citri | reverse complement strand
GAGTTCTATTACCTAGGTATGAAAACTTCCAAACTTTCTGATAGAATGCCTGAGTGCAAAGGAGTGAGCCAGGACATTTAATTTCCATTCAACACTTCATAGGTATATTGACAAACAAGTAGTTAAATTTGAAGGCAACTACAATAAAATATTCGGACTAATTCGGACTTAGGATGTCTTCCAATTAGTTTTGACTTTACGGTCAAATATTGAGGTGATCGTGAAATATTGAGGTGATCTTGAAACTGTTGTAAAAAATTTCGTATACATTTCACGTGCGTGGTGCGTGCGAAGGTAACATGGACAAAACATCGTCCAATAGTCAACAGTGGATCTCGGGTTGTTAGGGGAACT
>NW_007458117.1:0-354 GCF_000475195.1 Diaphorina citri | reverse complement strand
AGGGGAGAGAGGGGGCTCACAGCCCAGGCGTGACATTTTGCTGACCAGTCTGTGAAATAGAAGAACAGAGGGGGGGGGATGTTATGACATAGGTTGCTAACAAAATGTCAACATAATTTCATTCATAATAAGTTAGTAAGTTAAGAACGTAAGGTACATATACATACATGGTAAACATACATAAAACAATAAATACCTATGTAGGTTTAAAAAATCTCATTTAATAGAAGTAAAAGAACTTACATTGGTATTTCTTTTCCATTCAAATACCTACCCCCTCCTGTATATCAAACCTACTACCCCTTCTCTATACTTTCCTAATTACTTGTCCCTCTTCCCCCTCTAATCCCGAAA
>NW_007458116.1:0-354 GCF_000475195.1 Diaphorina citri | reverse complement strand
GAAGAGAGAAAGAAAAGGAAGGGAAAGGCACAAGGGAAAAGACCACCAAGGAAGAAAAATGAAGGGAATGATTTTTTTACTTTCTATTACCCATATTATGCTTAGGGTAGGTACCTTTTTTTCTCGAAGAGAGGTTTGATAGAGAAAACTGTACCTACCTGCTAGAAGGTCTTATGGTTCCAAAATCGAAGAGAGAAGGAAGACAGTATAGGAGAGATCCGCAACCATTCTGACAATAAAAAAAAAGTCCGATAAAAAAATATTCCTTTTCTCTGTAATTCCGTTTTAAGGTAACAGAAAGACATGTGATGCTCACACCAGTTATCTTTTCATTTTCCAAAATTTATTCCTTCA
>NW_007458115.1:0-354 GCF_000475195.1 Diaphorina citri | reverse complement strand
TAGAAATACACAGGTTTCCCCTGGTAAGACTTTTCTCATTTCCCCTGGACTAACAAATATGTACACGAATATAATTTACAGTGATTAGCAGGACTGCTTACTGGCCTCGTATTATCAGGCCATTTTTGTCCAGATTGTCCAGGTATTTAAGCATTAACTTGATGAGCTAAATATCTAAACTCTTGGTTCACTAAAATACCTAGGTATACGTAGTCCTGTGCTTCAGATTTCCAGCTAAGAGATGTTAAATCGTTTAATTAACATTCACGAGAAACCAGGAATAACAGGAACAGACGTTTTACTAAAAAAAAAAAAAAAAAAAAAAAAAAAAAACCAACGGAAAAAAAAATTGGC
>NW_007458114.1:0-354 GCF_000475195.1 Diaphorina citri | reverse complement strand
TCAATCTAAGCTATTATCTTCCATTTGGACGGCAGCACTAAAATATTCAGGCTGAGTTAGTAGCTTGCGAGCTATCTCTTTCCTTTTGTGTTTTCTCTTCTTCCATTCATTCCTCATACACATCAAACATTGTTCATCTTTTCCTCTTCTCTCTCCTTCTATCTCGCTATTGTTCTCTCTCGTTCGTGTTCTTCTTTCTGTATTAAAGTTTTATTTTCTCAGAAAAAAAGGAAAAAGAAAAAAAATGGAAAGAAATACATATCTACGTAATATAAATTTGCTGGATTTATAATAGTCGAATTTCGAGTTTTTTTAAAATTTTAATAACGGAGAAAATATCTCAAATTTAATTCA
>NW_007458113.1:0-354 GCF_000475195.1 Diaphorina citri | reverse complement strand
CTGTGATCTTCAGACCTTACTCAGACTCTTTTACCTAAGACGAGACGACTGTGCGTGTAAATGCAATTCACATGTATCGAAACAGAAAAGAAGGTACTTCGTCTTTTGCAATTAAAAGGACAAGGAACAGGTTTTAGTTACAATTACCCAGAAGATTTCTTTTTTAAAACAACAGATTTACCTATTGGACTGCAACGTGCAGCCCAAAAATTGACTACCGCTTAGCTAGTTCTCGGAACCCAAATTTGAACTTGCGACGTGCATTGAAGTTTTAAATTCCTGTACCAAATTTCATTAAAATCGCGGAACAAACAAACATTCATTTAACTAAACCAAAATCGAACTAAAAAGCTA
>NW_007458112.1:0-354 GCF_000475195.1 Diaphorina citri | reverse complement strand
TATGGGTACAAGTACAAGCTGTACCTATGGGTACAAGTACAAGCTGTACCTATGGGTACAAGTACAAGCTGTCCTATGATGGGTACAAGTACAAGCTGTAGGTACCTATGGGTATAAGTACAAGCTGAACCTATGAGTACAAGTAAAAGCTGTCCTATGGGTACAAGAACAAGCTGTACCTATGGGTACAAGTACAAGCTGAACCTATGGGTACAAGTACAAGCTGAACCTATGGGTACAAGTACAAGCTGTCCTATGGGTACAAGTACAAGCTGTACCTGTGGGTACAAGTACAAGCTGTACCTATGGGTACAAATTTAATACAAGCTGTACCTATGGGTACAAGTACAAGCT
>NW_007458111.1:0-354 GCF_000475195.1 Diaphorina citri | reverse complement strand
ACTACTTCATGGAAAAAGAAGAAGAAGGGAGGTAAAATCTAAACATTACAAATCCCCCGACTGTATTTCATTTTTTCGCAAATTTTCCCAGACCAAATAAAGGATTTGAACTTTTAGTCCTAAATCCTAACCAACAGTAATCATATAGTGCTTTACTTATAGGTATAGGCACTTAGATCATCAAATGTAGAATATGTAGTTCCATTTGGTTAACAGTAATCGCTCTGGATCCACCCATATTTTCCCATCAAACATACCCATGACCTGTCATTCAACCTCTGTTGAGACCGTTCCCAGATACGTCATTTCGCTCCGTCAACAAACGCAGAACAAACCGTCGAGCAAGTTTTGCTG
>NW_007458110.1:0-354 GCF_000475195.1 Diaphorina citri | reverse complement strand
TTTTTTTTACATGTAAGGATGCAGGTTAGTACTCATACATAACTATTTCCTCTGCTATGCTATGTAGGTTTGTATCTACTATTGTACTCATACTCACTTGTGTCTAGTTGTTGTTTGTACGTCTTCATGCTAACTTTACCATCTCGTTTCTTCTGATCAATGCTCAGTTTTCTCTGCGTTGAGTGGTGGATCAGCTCAGGGTGTGATGATTTCAAGTGTTGAATGAAATATTCTGTACATCTCTGAAACTCATTCTCACAATCATCATGTGTGCTTGACTGATCTGAGATAGGTAGTAGATCAATGAATCAGTGTTAGGTACATAAGTAGAATCCTGAATCAGTGTTGGGTACG
>NW_007458109.1:0-354 GCF_000475195.1 Diaphorina citri | reverse complement strand
TTTGGACATGTACATTATTACCTTAACTATGAATTTTATAATTTTCCAGTAAATTTATAATTTTCAATTTTATATTTTAATCATGTTCAAGTGGAGATGCCACTCTAAAAGAACCAATTACATTTGCCAAAAATAGTGGAGATGTCAGAACTCTCACAGTATTTCTTCACTAAAAGAACCAATTACATTTGCTAAAATTAGTGGAGATGTATGAACTCTCATAGTATTTTATCGCTAAAATAATCAATCTTGTTTCATTTGCTAAATTGGGCTTGAAAAAAAGGAGGCTAAAAGACGCCCATTGGAACATTCTAATCCGGATCTCGGCTTTGTTTCAGCAGCAGTAGCGAGTCG
>NW_007458108.1:0-354 GCF_000475195.1 Diaphorina citri | reverse complement strand
ATTTCAAGTTTCTACGATATCGGGAAGTGCTTCGTAATTTTGATGAGTGAATCAGTGAGTCAGTTAGTCGTAAAATAGTGATTTTCAAGGCCCAAATTTCATCACAATACGTAGAAAATTAACGGAGTTATGATGGGTGTAAAAATGGGTCCAAATGTTTTGTGTACTGACGTGCTGAGGCCGGAACTTGGCCTGGCGCACTGCCGTGCACCTAGATGATTTTTTTTCGAGGTTCAGGTCGAATTGGAATCCGAAAAGTGTTGATTGAAACTACCTACATCGTATTCTTTGGGGTTTTTCCAACTTTGATTTTCACCATAATGTGCAAAAAACTGAAGAAAAAAATAAAATAAA
>NW_007458107.1:0-354 GCF_000475195.1 Diaphorina citri | reverse complement strand
TGGATCTTATGCCCCTCAGACCAGACCATGTGCCTGTCATGTTACCTACCAGTCTGTCTGACTTGTATGCCCCTGACGTCCATTTTGTTGATCATGGGGGTGGGCACTCTCGCCACCGGAATAGCAGCCAACTATGCCCGAAAAGGACCTTCCAGAAAGGTAAATTCCAATCGTATTTTGTGACAAACTCAAAAAGAGTTCGCATTTCTCAGGGTTTTGCATTTGGGCCAAGTCCCTTACTCTTCACAAAGCGATTCGATATTTTATGCAAATCAAAAATGCCCCTAGCCACCAGCCTAGTTACCTAAGGCGCTAGGCCGCGGGTTCAATAATTTCCGTCGCGGGGCGGACGTT
>NW_007458106.1:0-354 GCF_000475195.1 Diaphorina citri | reverse complement strand
TTTTATTTCGTAGCAATTAAACAACTGCTACATTAAACGCATGTAGTCTGTGTCGCAGCATGCCCAACCCCCTAGTATGCCTCTCATGAGATGGACGAAAAATAAACAAAAACAATAAACTTTGTTTTACCAGTTTACAATAAATAATGACGTTTTATTCAATTTTAATTTTGTTATTTATTCATTTATCTGGGAAAGTGGACTTCCAAAATTTAAACTCTATCAGGCTTTATACCACCCCGCTTTTGTCTCTCGTTCTCACAAAGCTGAGCACACCCCAAAACAAGCTGCAGCACTTGATGTCCCAGATACGAACAGCTTTTTCCTGACAAAATACGCTCATACCTCTAACTA
>NW_007458105.1:0-354 GCF_000475195.1 Diaphorina citri | reverse complement strand
TTCTATTTAGATGGAATGTCTGGCACATTGCATACACAAATAGTTTCCAGGCATTCATACAAATTGTTTCACAATAAGGTCGGTCAATTTTACTTTCATAGGTAGGTAGGTAGGTACCTACCTATTTCTACAGTCTAAGCAAGTAGGTAGTACCTATGTATCTATTTAGCAAAAAGAATCGAACCCGGGTTTCCCACGAGCAAGGCGAGTACACTACACTAGGGACCTGACCAACAACTCATTATAAAATCTCAAAAAATAATAGGAGAAAATATCTACCTAGCTAGGTACAAACAAAAAGGTTTAGTTTAACCCCTATCTGAGTACGATGGCTTAAGGCTTAAACCTTGAAGT
>NW_007458104.1:0-354 GCF_000475195.1 Diaphorina citri | reverse complement strand
AGAGTGAAGAGGAATGGAGTGGATGTGAGTGAGAGAGAGGTAGCGGATGAGTTCGGAGCAGCATTTGCGGGTGTGATTGAGAAATATGGAGTGATTGATGGAGGTGATATTGAACATATGAGGATTATGAATGAATGTATGAATGAATTTGTAGGAGAGGAGAAATTAACCTTTGACCAAATTAATCAAGGGACCGTACAGAAGGCCATACGAAATTTAAAAAACAAATCAAGTACAGATGTATATGGAATTTCAGCCAAAATAATCAAACAAAGTTATCAACCCATATTAACACCTCTGACCTACATCTTTAACAGTATTTTCGAGTCGGGAGTTTTCCCTCGTGCATTTAAA
>NW_007458103.1:0-354 GCF_000475195.1 Diaphorina citri | reverse complement strand
AAGCGTCTAATGTAGCAGTTGTTCCATTGCTACGAAATAAAAACGGCGGTGGAACACTCATCTTAAAAAAAAAAAAAATTAAGTACCTATAATTTTGTATGCTTTCTAAAGCTGTGTTCTTACATAGTTGACGCCATCGATCAAAGAGGTGAATCTATGTTGTCTAAGCAGTGTACGGTTTCAGTCGACATCGATCGACAGCGTACACTATGTGTGGACACAGCTTAATATGTAGAATTTTCATTTTAAAGGGGCAAAAAATTGCTTTTAGGATAGAGAGTCCCTATCTCCCTATGGAAATAAGTATTTATTTATTTTGTGTTGCACATTGCGTATATAAATGAAACACCAGGC
>NW_007458102.1:0-354 GCF_000475195.1 Diaphorina citri | reverse complement strand
CAGATCTCCTTATTATCTAGCTGTTTGCGAGCTTTTGAAAATTTTCCGTGAGTTGTTGATGTTTTTGTTGTTGGTTAATATAATTACGAAGTGTGCAATCTTATTTTCAGTTCCTTCTGGCATTTGTGCAAGTATTTATAAGTTATTTTTAATTACTCTGGTCATTTCTTCAATAATAAAAGTTCCTCAAACAATTATTTTTGTTAAAAAAAAAATGATTTTTTCTTTTACCTCTAACTTTCTTATAATTTGAGCTACATTAGATTTCAAAAATGCTTCGGAATCCTCAAGTCACAGGCAATTCAAATAACACCATGAAAAAACTGTAGTGACACAAGTATGGTTGTGCCATCG
>NW_007458101.1:0-354 GCF_000475195.1 Diaphorina citri | reverse complement strand
GGGAAATCCAAATATAAACCAGCCACTACATCCCTCTCCTTCTTCATACCCATTCTCCACATCAAAGGTGTTGACTAATTAAGGAGTGCGGTAGCACTCCACCCCGCCCTGCCAAGTCAAGAAAGTTTGACCGCTCAACTAGATTACAAGTAGTTCTATGTCATTCCTTTCAGGAAGAGCCCCAAAAATGGGATATTGACGGCAAATTCAGCAAAATTCCATTGTTCAATATTTATACTTACCCTCCAGAGGCTTCTACGTTGAAGTAGAGGCTGGGTGAAATCAATCCGACCCAGATTATCCACCGTGAGAGAGATGTATTCATTTCGTAAGTTGTGCTGACCGTGTGAGAAC
>NW_007458100.1:0-354 GCF_000475195.1 Diaphorina citri | reverse complement strand
ATACTCGCCACTCACTCTCAGACCAGGATCGAGGTGGAAAAAGCTCGAGACCTAGGTCTTTCAGGCCGTCTGAAAGACTGCTGTCAGACCGTCTGAGCGTGGCTCAAGACGACTTGACATGAAGTCAAGTCATATTAACTCGGGGTTTGAGTTTAATCCTGGATGGAGCTGAATACAAAACTCTTGTTGACATGAGTAGGTAATCTACAAGATTTAATGAATTGAGGCCAGATTAGGCCTTTCTGCATCAGATAGGTACATTTAGAGAAAGATTATCATTTTGAAATCCATGAATAAAGGTAATAAATAATATTATTCTCATTGTATTAATTAAAAAGCAACACAACACGTTTT
>NW_007458099.1:0-354 GCF_000475195.1 Diaphorina citri | reverse complement strand
ACTAATAATATTATGAAAAGTGTGGTCATTTGAGAAAGTATGATGGAAATAACCTCCTAATACTAGACATTGTTTGACTAAAAACCAAAAGCCACTTCATCTGATATTAATATGGCAGGAGCTTCAATCTCAGATGTCCTATATTTGAAAGAAATATTCACCAAGTTCCAAAAGTAGACCAAGCAATATGACAAAACAAATTAGATTAAATGCAAGGATGAACTCAAGGAGCATCTCTCATCAGAAACATGCTCCTAAATAATCTTCCCAAAGATGATTTAGGAAGATGACTTACGTCCTCACCTAGTTACCTACTCACGCAACTTGTGCATAATGAAGTCCAGCATGCAATTC
>NW_007458098.1:0-354 GCF_000475195.1 Diaphorina citri | reverse complement strand
ACTTTCCCTAATCTGAGCCTACGTTATCATCAGCAAATTTGTAATGATTTCATTCAGGGCTGATGTAATTGTCAATATTGCAAATTTGGATTCATTCCATCTTGAGGAAAATGAGGTTTAAGTACTCATTTAGGGCTCTCAATAGTATTAGGTATGTAAGTAAGCTTTGTAGAGGAATTTTATTGTAATTGTGTTAAGCGGGAATGCTCGTCACACCTGTCACAATACGCTCTAATTCATGACTTGGCTTGGACTCGAACCATGACCTCCGATGTCCACCGCGCTAACCACTACACCACTAAATTTGGTATGATTTTGGGGGATCATAATTTGTATATTACGAGGAGCTTTAGC
>NW_007458097.1:0-354 GCF_000475195.1 Diaphorina citri | reverse complement strand
ACTCGAACCATCAACCTCCAGAATCGAGGTCAAACGCGCTAGCCATCACCGAGGTTGGTGTCTGATGGCAAAATAGTTAAGACTTTCTAATACGGGCCAAATTTAAAAATAAGAACCACCACACAACGTTTGACTCCAAATGTGTAATGTTGTCTTCACTGACGCTCAGCACGTCTAATTACATTTACATTACATTGAAATGGGGGTCTTTTCTGATGAAATTCCTGTGTGCGGAGTCCAGTCTAATAGACGCGGTCTCGAGATTCTCAGATTTTTTCACCACACACTTCACAAGGTCTCTCATATGGTCTGACAGACCAAAGTCTGAAAATTTTTCCGCCACACGGGTTCTGA
>NW_007458096.1:0-354 GCF_000475195.1 Diaphorina citri | reverse complement strand
ATTTTTGCGGGCAGCCATTTTTTCGTGATGACGTCAGTTCATGTGTCAGTTCGTGATGACGTCAGTTCATGCGTAAACGATGGCTGTTTCAACGTTATTTTTTTTGCGACCTTTTAGCGACATTTTAGGGGATTTAGGGACCGTTTTGGGGTATACCTAAAAAACTGATTACACAAAATTCAACTGATTGGCCATAAGGAGTGCGAAAATTAGCTGACTGACCATAAGACAATATGCAAAACGGCGGTTTACATTGTTTGGCGAAAGAAAATTTCAGAAAAGTTGTACCATTTTCCAGTAGTACAGGAAAAACCACTTTCGGGATCATAAAACTCAACTGATTGGCAATAAGGA
>NW_007458095.1:0-354 GCF_000475195.1 Diaphorina citri | reverse complement strand
AAAAACCCATAATATCTAGTGTAAGTCCTCAAAGCGCGGGGCCCCCAAAAGCACGGGGCCCATGGCAGTCTGTCATTCTGCCTTATGGGTAATCCGGCCCTGTGTGTCTGCCTTGTAAGCACTGGGCCGCGGGTTCAATTCCCGCCCGGTTCGAATTTTACCCTGAACGGATAATGGTCGTTCTCGGAACGACTGGCTTTCTCCTATCCTGTCTTCCTTCTCTCTTCAATTTCGGGACAATAAGACCTTAGCAGTTACCTACAGTGGTTACCTTCCACTCACCTCGCCTAGTGGTTACCTTCCACTCAAGAGTCTATTATTATTATTATTATTATTATTATTACAGTTCCCTCT
>NW_007458094.1:0-354 GCF_000475195.1 Diaphorina citri | reverse complement strand
TTAGTGTATAAAGGTCAAACGTTCAGGACTTCTTGGCTTCAAATGAGACAGAAGGCGAGACAAGCCTTTGACCACCCAGGGTCCTAGGAGCAGGATTCAACAAAGAACATGTGGAAATAAGTCTTCTAGCTAGAGTTGTAGACCTATTTAATTGATTGACTGCTAGGGTGCTAGGACAGGGTATTTATAGGCTAAACGGCAAAATGTCTAAAATTACTCAGGCTAGGTAAAGCCATTAAATTTCCTCGTTTTCCAGTGAGAGGCATCTTTTGATTTCCTGACTCTGCATAGCAATAGGAAGCAATCCCATTAGGAACCGGGGCCTAACTATGACGATGATGTTAGTTTTTCGAA
>NW_007458093.1:0-354 GCF_000475195.1 Diaphorina citri | reverse complement strand
TTTATTTTGCCCGTAGAGGGAGGGATTGTTTAATTTCCTTTTGATTTCGTGGAGTTTTTAGGGGTTTTAGAGAGAAAAATCTAACCCTACATTGATAAAGTAAGTCTAATGACTGTTCCGTTTTATTTGAACAAATTAAATACAATTTTAAAACATAGTAATATAAGATTACAAGCCAAACACCTCGTCAAATCTGTCTCCAGCTGGGAAGATCCCCTCCACACTTGCCTCATTCCCGCGCTGGACGGCCAAACCAATCCTTTGGTAGAGGAAGGATTTCGCCTTCACGTCACCTGTCTTTTCAATGAAAATTTAACCCTACACCCAACATTACCCTACCCAACCTTCCTTGAA
>NW_007458092.1:0-354 GCF_000475195.1 Diaphorina citri | reverse complement strand
TTCTGAATTGGGTGAGCTTCATTTTAATATTTTAAGCATTTCGATGAGCTTATGAGCATATTTTTAAACTGGCCACTTATGCTTAAACAGCCCGACAGACTGCGTTTTGTCAGACAGTTAGAATTTGTATGGTGGGAAAAGCTTCAGACCCAGGTCTCTCAGCTCTCAGACGGTCTAACAGACCTGGGTCTCGAGCTTTTTCGGCCACACACGTTCCAATTGTCTGACAGACCCCGACCATGGAGTAGGAAATCAGACAAAGTCCACCCTAATGCGGTCTGTCAGATGGTCTGACCGTGAATGGCTGGCAAAACAAAACTTGAAATCCAAGACTCGGAATCTAGGCAATTTCAA
>NW_007458091.1:0-354 GCF_000475195.1 Diaphorina citri | reverse complement strand
ATATTTCGCGGAAAGCAAGAAAATGTCCACTTTCATTAAACCCTACTTCAGCGAGGCCAAAAAAATGGTGGCTATTGTTCAAAGGCTTATTGCTGATGGTAAGATGATCTTATTATGTCCCCAATTTTCTTACAAATCTCATCCCTTCAGGCACACTCCATTTACCTTGCTTAGGTTTACCTCGCCCTTGGGATCAATTTAAATTGAAGAAACCATTTACTGAAGAAAATATGTAATTCTCCTAAAACGGTATAGAACAAAACAAGGAAAAAGGATCTGGTCTCAATTTTCCCTTGACTGATGTCCCTGAAATTGTGGCAGTTATGATTTATTGTTAGGCGATCGTAATATGAC
>NW_007458090.1:0-354 GCF_000475195.1 Diaphorina citri | reverse complement strand
ATTTATTAATAATTTTTACCCATTTGCAACTCCTCCATTAGAGCCAACTAAAAAACGAAAGACAGTATCTCGAACACAACATATTATGAACTATTTTCAAAACATTCCGTAAAGGCTGTCAGAACAACCTAGTTAGCACGGAGGGTAGAGCGTCTGCCAAGAGCTAAGCGGCAGGATCGATTCTCGCCCGGGGCGGGTTTCATCTTAAACAGATAAGGCTAGCTTCCTCCTATCCTGTCTTCCTTCTCTCTTCGCTTTCGAGACGGCAAGACTTTAATTAGTAGTTACAAACCGTTCCCTCTATCAAACCTCTTAAAATAAGATATTTTTTCTCGATTTTGTTTACAGCTGAAG
>NW_007458089.1:0-354 GCF_000475195.1 Diaphorina citri | reverse complement strand
ATTCTAAGTCCAACCTATTAAATCTTCCTTAATAGCTGCTAAGGTACTGTATTCTGATCTCGTAGAAAGGCTTCCAACCTTCCAAACATGAAAAAATATGTAGGAAGAAGGCTTCCAACCTTCCAAACATGAAAAAATATGTAGGAAGAAATACTTACTAAAAGATCTATTTTTCAAACTAAGTCTAAGGACCATTTTATCTACAGAAATCGACTACACCTACCTATTTTGAACCAAATAAATTTACAAAATTATACAAAAAGTACAATTGTCAGCGTTTGGTTCGTATACCTAGATGCATAGGTAAAACACGGTAGGTAGGTAAGCACCTATTATAATTATGCATAAATTCTA
>NW_007458088.1:0-354 GCF_000475195.1 Diaphorina citri | reverse complement strand
ATATAGTAACTAGAGATGAACATGCAAATATTAGTTCTGTAATATTAAAACAGTAAATACCTATCTATTATTTCCAGGTGTCCCCCGATCTGAGCAAAACATACGGGTATTTCAGCAAGAATGTAAAAGTCCAGGCAGCCATTACTAATGTGAAAGCTAGTGGGAATATGTGGCTGCAGCATGGAGATATGCTGGGCTTAGATGTAAGTATCAAATCAAATCATGAATTCTTTGTGTTAAATCAGAACTTTTCCAAAACTTTTGTGGGTATCATAGCACTACTAAGTGTATCCTTTACTATTAATTCTCATCTACTTGCATCATCAATTTACACTGGTATTGCCGCCTCTGATC
>NW_007458087.1:0-354 GCF_000475195.1 Diaphorina citri | reverse complement strand
CTTCATTTGTTTCACAGTATCAAACGCTTCTTTCTACTGCAACTGATGCGTTAACTGTGTACAAAACTGCAACAAAATAAAATATGATTTTGAAAACAACCAACTTCAACATTCCTGGTGGTTCGATCAATGCACAACTCCAACAAATGCTTTATCTGCGTTTCCTGCGACTAGAAGTAACATATCTATAGCAGTCTTATGCAAAATGCATACAAAACGTAGTAGAACAGTCCCTACAACCCAGCAGCCACAGTAAATTGTAAAGTTCTGTTTTCACGAACAAACTGCAATAAAATGACATTATTTCCAACTTCTAACCGTAGCGTAGTTTAAATACAAGTTTGAAATAAATTA
>NW_007458086.1:0-354 GCF_000475195.1 Diaphorina citri | reverse complement strand
GACGGTCTGACTGACCTAGGTCTCTCAGACGGTCTGACTGACCTAGGTCTCTCAGACGGTCTGACTGACCTAGGTCTCAAGTTTTTCCCGCCACACAAGTTCCGATGGCTGACAGACCGTGGCCTGTACGTGATTGGTTCGCATCACAGGCAGGGAAAGTAAATGTGAGTTTTTCTCTTCCTCCACAGAGAATGATCTGACTATAATCGGCCTGGACTTCATCGCTGCTACCGTCAATTCTGTCAACTCTATCCTGGAGTTCTGTTTCATGTATTTGATATTGAATCCGTGGGTGCAGGATAAACTACACAAGGAAATCGATGAAGTCCTTGGTAAGTAGAATTCACTTATCAG
>NW_007458085.1:0-354 GCF_000475195.1 Diaphorina citri | reverse complement strand
GATATTAGGTACATTCAAAGTCCAAAGTCCCAAACAAGTTCAAATTCTCACCTGAAACAGATCAAAGCAATGAAAATTAAATTAATTTATTAGTTACCAGTTATTTAAGACCCTTCGTACTTAATAGGTATGTAGATTTTTTCCCATTTTCAATTCAAGTGTCCATGTTTGGTGTGTCTACCTTCCCTAGGTAGGTACATACATAATAATAAATAATAATTTATTATTCCAACATAGAACACAGAGAATAGGTACTGTAAAGAATGGAAATTATTCATAAGGGCTTTACTCTCGTTTTGGCCAGAGAGAGAGAGAGAGAGAGAGAGAGAGAGAGAGAGAGAGAGAGAGAGAGAG
>NW_007458084.1:0-354 GCF_000475195.1 Diaphorina citri | reverse complement strand
ATATATATAAAAAAAATCTGTGCAAAGTTTCAGCTCGATCGGAAAAAGTTAACCCGCGGCACAACGAGCTCAAAGTTGAAGGGCTTTTACATGCAGTTTTCCGTAGTTTGATTGATGCATAAATTCGGGCCAAAACTTGAAAAAAGAGATATATGGAAAATTTTATTTGATTGGGGGGTTTTCGAGGTCGCTGAATCCGAATATGATAACCCTTTTTCTCGGTTGTTTCAAAAATGGTGTTTTTTCTGCGTTTTCGCGGAGCAGTGAAAATAAGGCTTTTTTGCCATTCTCTCGACGGCCTTTCTAACATTGTGGGAGTTTGGTTAGGTTTAGAACATATTCGGATTCAGCACA
>NW_007458083.1:0-354 GCF_000475195.1 Diaphorina citri | reverse complement strand
AAAAAAAAAAAAAAAAAACCTACCTTTATAATACCTAGGTACTCTCATAATTTAATTCGAGTTACCTATACGTACGTAACTTTGTAATGTAGATAGGTATAGGTAGGTATATAGGTATTGTAAGAACATAACTTGCCTTTGAAACGCTAGCCAAGCATGCAAACTAACATATGCATATTTGCATATATTAGCATACAGGGTCTCCTGAAAGTCCTGACTCCAGAATTGAACTAATCAAATTGGAAATCTTATTATTTGTGGTGAAGCTGAGAACATCTTAAAAAAAAAAAACTGTAGTATCATACTGGTTACCTACTCTTCTTCTTCTTCTTCTTCTTCTTCTTCTTCTTCTTC
>NW_007458082.1:0-354 GCF_000475195.1 Diaphorina citri | reverse complement strand
GGGGGTGATAATGGAGGGATTGGAGATTTATCCACCAGAGTTTCCTGAAAATCAAAAGAAAAATGTGAATTTACAGACATGGCCTGGGTTAAGAATAAGGATCCTTTTATTTAGTCCATTCTGAACGGTTAGACATTAGATAGATAAAGAGTACCTACAGTTGTAGATACTTTTTTTTCTTCAGTAGGTACCTACCTACATCTGCTCCTTGTAGAACACTATAACATTACTTTCTTTAAGAAGGTTGCAATTTTTTTCTAGGTATTATGATTGATGTATCATCATGAAATCAAGTTACCTCAGGTAATGTGTTGCTATGTTGCAAAGCTAGTACATTGCAGTACTGTGTTATTA
>NW_007458081.1:0-354 GCF_000475195.1 Diaphorina citri | reverse complement strand
ATAAGGAGATACGATGAATTAAAAAAACAAATTGCCTTCAAGGAAAATATTGTTAATATAAAGTAAAAAATCTTTGAAGGTTCAAAGGATGGATGTTTAATAATTATATTAAACATCCATCCTTGAATAATATAATTTTAAATCTCTAGTAGCGCGGTCAAACTTTCTTGACTTGGCGGGGCGGAGCGCTACCGCGCTCCTTAATTGTTATCATTTTCTCCTATTGAGCAGAATACGGCTATTAAGTTTGGATACAGCCTTAAGCTTTTTATTTTTTAAGTAGTATTTACTATCCACTTATTAGGTTTGGAAAGTTTCTTCTCTATTCTCTCTGTAGCAATAGAGAGGGGTTCT
>NW_007458080.1:0-354 GCF_000475195.1 Diaphorina citri | reverse complement strand
CCGGGCGGGAATCGAACCCGCGGCCTAGCGCTTACAAGGCAGACGCACTACCAACTAAGCTAACTAGGCTGGCAGTGTGATTCTATTAAAGTGGAAACACACTGCCATCACGTCATGTCATAAGGAGTCAGAAAGATATGTGGTTCAAAGTTTTCCCATAACCCAATATAGTAGGTATTGTGTAGGTAATCTCGTTCAGCCGTGATAGAAGTGTGGCTGTCCTGTGACTTTGAACTACATCTTTTTGACTCCCCATGACTTCACGTGACGTGACGGCAGCGTGTTTCTACCTTCAGTTACGTATTTCAGTGTTTTTTTTTTTTTTTTTTTTTTTAAGGAAAACTTTACTGTCAA
>NW_007458079.1:0-354 GCF_000475195.1 Diaphorina citri | reverse complement strand
CTCACCCCTAAAGGGGATTTAGCTAAAAAACAAAGGGGTTTGATAGAGGGAACTGTAACTGCTAAGGTCTTATCGTCCCCAAAGCGAAGAGAAAAGGAGGACAGGATAGGAGAAAGCCAGCCGTTCCGAGAACAAACCTTGTTCGCCCCGGGTGAATATCGAACCCGCGACCTAGCGCTTACAAGGCAGACGGGCTACAACTAGGCTGACAAATACTTGGGCATAGGTTCTTACTTCCATTTAAACTATTTTAAATTTTAACATTTTTATCCCTGCAGTATTTATTTTATTTAATTTTTTTAAATAGGTAGGTATGCCTAGATATTACTAATCTAGGAATCTTCCAATTTTCCT
>NW_007458078.1:0-354 GCF_000475195.1 Diaphorina citri | reverse complement strand
GTAAGACGAACATTTATACTTTTGGTTCAGCTCAGCCCAAGACGTTGGACGTAGAACGGACTCACTTGTCCGTACGTAGAGAACAGGATAAATACATTGATATAGATGTAGGTGTCGTGCCGCTTATCGTCGGGCCGCACACAATGGATAAATGTGACAATGTACTAATCGACAAAATCAAAGAGAAGTACAAGTTGGCTGATCAGTGTTACGTCACTGATAAGTTTGAAGACTTTGACTTACTGATTGGTAATGATATATATCATCACTTTATTTCAGGAGAAAGACTTACAGTTCAGTCCGATCTGTTCTTGCTGAAATCATTGTTTGGGTTTATTCTCAGTGGTAAGTCTA
>NW_007458077.1:0-354 GCF_000475195.1 Diaphorina citri | reverse complement strand
GGAGGTAGATTAAGTTGAATACCAGAGCTCCTAGGTTGACTTTCAATGTTATCTAGTTGTTTAATATTTCCATGTTTCTCTATTGAATTTGCATTTATGTTTGATGGAGATGGTCCACTCCGATTGTGTTCATTATTATTGTAGGAACCTATGACATTTTTCTCAAGGTTAGTTTCATACAAGCAATTACCATCAATAGGTGCATCTATTTCTCTACCAGTAATACTCATGGAGGCATTGATTTCATTGCTTTCCAGTGTGACTGTTTCTGTTTTGTCATGGTTCATACTCTTTGTTTCTAATTTATCAGGGAATGTGCTTGATTTGCCTTGCGGTTTGGTAAAACGAAATTCC
>NW_007458076.1:0-354 GCF_000475195.1 Diaphorina citri | reverse complement strand
AATTGTCAATTCTAGAAGTATTCATTCGACATTGCCCCCCCGATCTCACGACAAGTATTGTCTGGAGTCCTAGACCTAGACCTATAGTCCTATACTAGTCTCAGCATGGGAGATGGCACGTAGACAGAGCATGTGGAATTCCTGGAACATTGATTCCTAGAAACGAGAATGGACAAGTACCGAGACCTTATCGGGAGCTGTCTCGAGTAGATGTTAGAGTGTCCCATATGTTCCGTGGCATTAGTGATAGACTGTACTACAGATTACAGGGTGTAGGGTGCACTGACGGAACTACATACTAAATAATTATGTGAAATATTATCCTATTAATATCCTGTCACCGAATATTCAGAC
>NW_007458075.1:0-354 GCF_000475195.1 Diaphorina citri | reverse complement strand
TGGAGCCGAACCCAAACGAGTTTGCACGACCGACGCCCGAGTGAACGCGAATAATAACGAGGGTAATCACGATCGGGAATCTAGTCGGTATTTGAATAACGGGTTAAATTCTAACGATCCCAACAATGACGCTCCTTTTGATGACGGTCAGTCCAGTTCGCAAGGACATTTAAACGGCGTTCAAAATATGACAAACGGAACTTTGCCTCGGCCCAATGTCCATTCGGGTAGTCCAAAATCAAATGCCGGTGTTCGAAATTTGACCAATGAAAATTCCACCGCGAACGGACCAACTGGAAATGTGAATAGTCGAAATTCAAAGCACAGGCAAGATGATGAGGGGGAGAATGTGTT
>NW_007458074.1:0-354 GCF_000475195.1 Diaphorina citri | reverse complement strand
AATAAGTACCTAACTATTATAAACTATTCGAATTCCTAGAGCGTCTAATAGGTGCTGGAACAAATGACACTACTGGGACTCGCACCCGAAATTTTTTAACTTGAAACTTTGTGGTTTCCAATACACGTTGCGTTGGGGAATCTTGTAACAGCAAATCACTTTTACCATTGGAGAATCGTTCTGGTAGGTAAAAAAAAAAAATAATAATAATAATAAAAAAAATACAATATTTATAGCTCCAGAGAAATCCTCAAGATACGAGACATAAATATTAAGAACGACTTAGGGGGATTTAGTATACATAAATTGTTGCTTCACATTTATTTTCGTACCTGGTAACCACATCTTCAAGTA
>NW_007458073.1:0-354 GCF_000475195.1 Diaphorina citri | reverse complement strand
CAAATAGGTATCCAGTACTATCCAGGTACCTAAAAGGTGGTGGTAGTATGTATTACAATCGGAAGTCATAACTATTAGGGATAGTATCATGTAGGTAGGTACATAGGTAGATTCGTAGAAGCTTAACCTATCCTTTAGGGTTGTTTACCCCTACACCTAAGCCTCAGATTGTGCTTTTTGTGTATGGGGTTAAGCTGAAGTACTTAGCTTGGTAAGCTTCTAAAATCTACATTGTATATTTCTACGTCCATGATTTTGAGCCTTATTTACCTTCAGGAGCCCTTTTTCCGAGGAAATTCTCTAAACCGCCAGGTGACAATTACTAGTACATTGTTTTACAAGGGCCAATAACTG
>NW_007458072.1:0-354 GCF_000475195.1 Diaphorina citri | reverse complement strand
TCTTCTACCTGGCCTTATCCTTATCAATAAACCGTCTCACGAAGAAGATACGTTCCTATCCTATGCCGGCCACTCACGATCAGACGGTCTGACAGACCCTCAGACAGTTGGAACATGAGTGGTGGAAAAAGCTTCGGACCCGTTGCAGATTGGAAGCGTAGAAGCGCGACTTTAAGTAGAGCGTGGTCGCCTGAAAAACCAAACCTATGGAAATGTCAAATGATAGAAAGTCCATAGAGAGTGTCTATCATTTTCATAGGATTTGTTTTTCAGGCAATTACGCGCAAACTACTATTCCAAAGTGGCACTTGACTACTATTCCACTGTGCAACGGGCCTCACTGCCCAGGTCTCT
>NW_007458071.1:45770-50137 GCF_000475195.1 Diaphorina citri | reverse complement strand
TACCATTTAAAATATCTGTTTACTCGTTTTGGTATTCCAAGTGTGATTTATAGTGATGGATCACCATTTAATTCAGCAGAAATTAACCATTTTGCTCGAGATTACAAAATTGATTGGAGGTTAAGCAGCCCTCATTATCCAAAAAGTAATGGACTAGCTGAGAAAGCAGTTCAGATTTGCAAAAACATACTAAAGAAATCTGAGATCATCAAAACTGATTACAATGAGTTATTACTAGAATACAGAGCAACACCACTTCCTTCACTTGGTAGATCACCCGCAGAAATTCTAATGGGTAGAGTAGTAAAAACTAAGATTCCTGTTAATCGTAATGTGTTAAAACCTATTGATAAGATAGACCAATTTCATCAAAACATCAGAGAGAAAATGAACAAAAATATAGAAAATTATAAAGCCTATCATGACAGGACAAGTAGAAAAGTAGAAGATAGATTTGAAATAAATGATAATGTCTTAATTAGAGATCAGAATAAATGGGTTAGTGGCAAGATTGTTGGGAAAACTAGATATCCTAGGTCATATGAAGTACTAAGTAAGAAAGGCACAGTCTTGAGAAGAAATACTCAATTTTTAAAGCATACGCCAATTGAATTTGATAGTGTTCCTATGGTTGAATCGGGTGACTATGATGAAATTTGGGAGAAAAAGATTTTAGGAAGAGAGATAGACCAAGTTAATGTTTCAATAGAGAATTTTGACAATATTTCCAATGTGTCGAGTTATAATTCTTTAGACAATAGTGATAATGTTCTTAATGTACCATGTGACGTTCCTCTAGATAATTTTGACAATGGTCCTAATGTACCACATAATTTATTTGTAGATAATCTTGACAATGTTAGTAATGTACCAAGTAATTTATTTGTAAATAATGTTGACAATGTCTGTAGGGCATCAAGTAATTGTTCTGTTAATAATGTTGCTAATGTACCCAGGAACTTTAGTACCCCAGTTGCTCATGATCATGATTATTTGCATACCACAAGGTCTGGCAGGGTAGTAGTCAAACCTAGTCGATTTAAGTTTGGGGAAAAAGGGGGATGTTGAAGATGAGCACATCCGATGGATTTTTACCCTGAAGAAAAAGGATACCATATGCGAGACCTGTAAGAAGGATGACAAAGTGCAAGGTATACCAAATTATTCCGTGGCCAATGCTTCGCGCGAGCATGCGTACGAACGTTATGGAGCTGTACAGAGTCGGCCGCGGGGCCTGGACTGACGTTTGAATTCTAGTAGGACGTTTCTCGGTCTTAAAAATATAAGCGCTTTTTATAAAAATTACAGTAATTTACTGTGTCTTGCTTGTGTTGGTCTGTTCTGTATACGGGTGGGGACATGATGAGGTTACAGATTACATATCCGAGTCTGCACGCGTGCAAAAAATACAAGCTGTAAACACAGGCTGGACACTGCACTTTGATAAATACGGTAGAATTATCTCGTGGTCTCTGATGATGTATCTATTGTGCGAAACCTCTGACTCAGTCCAGACGTAGTGGGACAGTATGCGGAAGCCTGTTCAGTCGAGGTCCCACAGGTGAAACTGACAGAGTAAGAATTGCCCTTAATAACTATTTTACCTGACTTTACTATCGGTTCCGAATGAATGCGCGACCTTGCAAAAGATGCGACTGGGTATGACTAATAGATTTATTAGGATTTCCTAAAGTAGTGACTCGCGAGATAGAACCTACAGGTGTCAAAGAAAGTTATAAGTAGAACGCGATTAGCCACTAAATGGTGGTCCAGGCCATGCAAGAAATACAGTAAGAAGAAAAGGACGAAACACGCTAACCCCACTGTTCCGGGGAAAAGGGTAAATAGTCCTCTATGGATACGACGGTCTCGTAGATAAGCAGTGGTCGGCTCGGTTTCCGAGGCGGATCTTTTGACTCGTGTAGAATACTTTATGCCCCGTACTACGTAGTCCCGGAGAGCACAGAGAGAGAACGTCAAGTGTATTGGGAGGAGGAGAGGTTACGAGCTAGCAGGTGTCTGTTACACTAGACACAGTTGTACTCGTCATGCCAATTGGTCACAATAATACTCCGCCCAATGGCCAATTGTTGTTTTTCCTCGAAGAGAGGAATAGGGTAACCAGGCCGCGCGAAGGACTTGAAAGGTTCTACGATCGACCGGGGGGGACTAAGCTTGGGGTGGTGGGAAGACAAGCTATTACGATACCTGATAAGTAGGGCTACGCAGAGCAAAAGAGTCGGTAAGACACATTAAGATAAGTAATGATGCGAGCGCGGGACCGGGATGAGAGCTACTTACTGCACTTATCATAGATGACTCGGAGAGTAGTTTACACAGCGCGCGGCCCGGGGGGCGGGGCGCGGCCCGAGTAGTGTAGCTGTGTCCAGACTCTAACTCTACACAGACGTCTCCCAACAACCGAAAGTTCTAGTTCTACCTGAGGGCATGCACCTACAAACAACCCTAATACTTGTCCGCCTACACAATTAAACACAAAGTTGCTCGTAGCCTCCTCACGTAAAGACAAAAAAAAAAAAAAAAAAAAATTAAGATAAATAAAAATATAAATAAAGAAGACAGGATAAAAAAGTTAATCCATGAGGCTGAGTGTAAATTTAGTTTAGCTACAACGCCGAGAGTAGGGCGGCCTAGACAGTAACCTCACCACCGTTCCGTCTGACCTAATTGTGGTCTTTCGTGGGCTCAACCCCGACTCAGCAGGAGACGTAAAGATAACGTTAGGACAGAACCGTTTTTTACGTTTTAAGGACAAAAAATTAGGAGAGTTTAGGCCCTACTGTTCTAGGTTATTAGCGTTAAAGATCCATGAATCATACAGACGATCATTGGATTCACTAAGGCAAAGGTCGTTTCTTGTAGTGTAAGTTCACCCCATGATAGCAAATGTACCTCAGCCGCAATACAATATGACAAGCGAAGACCTGTGAAACAACTAGCAGCGAGCTTGGGTTATTCTTCAAAAGCAATAGAAAAACAGCAATAAAAGAATAAAGCATACTATACCTATACTATAACCTCTGTACAATTAGTATAAAACTTAACGCTGGTTGAAGTACGTCATCTGCAAAGTTTGCTGGGGAAGACGGGTGACTAGAGATAAGAATCTGAGGCTAACGTTATATCGTACGGCTTGCCTAGTCATTTTATTCGAGTACAATGTGTCTAGAGTGAACTTACACCTAAATAAACGACCTTCCTGTACTGAATAACGTTGGATGAAAGATCTCGAGAAGTATGTCCTTGTCATACTCATGACTTTTATGGAAATCTCCCTAAACACGACTAAGATAGCTTATGGGGACTACTCGTGCTCAGAATAGACTTCATGTGCGAACTGTGTTCATTGAGAGTCCAGGTCTAACCGGGTATTATCAAATTCTAGTTGACGGTGACTTCTAGAAACACATCTATAAGTCTTGTAATCTCGATTGTAAGTTACTTTTATGGACTATCGATGGATGTGTCAAAATAGGATACCGTACAAACCTTTCCAGGTACCCAATTAGCGTCTCAGATGGTTTTTTTAAACGTGAAAGATAAGAACTAACCGTTTATAAAATTGCCCAATGGACAGACCACAATAGCCAAACTGGGTCGTTGTACTTCTACCCTCTCATATCAGACAAAACAGAAGAGCGAGGATAAGACTACTTCCTTGTAAGATACTAACCTACCCGTACCGATACTGTGTCTGCGATATTCTCGAGATTTAATGAAACAAAGTAACGATGTTTATACTTACCCACCACCTTGTGAGTAGAAATCTCTTTTTCTTCAAGCCATAGGACATCCTGACCAAGGACGACAGGTACGCTCAGATTCCATCCATATTATTAATATATAATTAAACATCTAGACAGACTGAGCTGAATCCAGAATTACCGATAGATAGAGAGTCGAAAGTGTGAGAACTCGAGAGAAAAGTAGCATAAAGTACTCGAAGAAGGAAAGTTTTATCAGACAGTTCTCTATTTTTACAATTCCATGAGTGGGACTATTCGGTCGATCCCAAAATCAATTCAGACCATCACGCAGACGTAGACCGAACATTACGTGATGAATCCGGCACCCAAACTAAGTCGGTCCCGCCAAAAATAGGACTATCCTTATTACAACTAAGAGCTTGTCACTTACATAGGACTCCCCAGATTCAGGACCCTAAGCTTAACTCTTCTGGAAAACTGTGAATCAATACATTGAGTACTCATAAAATATCCTTTGTATTTTAATGTGTGTGTTTTCTCTTGCTTGGCTGGCACTGGTACACTTGAGCTGTTCGAAGACTATAGTGTCACAAACGGTTACGTGAGTCCTCCAAGAAGATACTTGTCACAACGGTTATA
>NW_007458071.1:37532-44269 GCF_000475195.1 Diaphorina citri | reverse complement strand
GCCCGCGCCATTTATGGCGGTTGGCGGAGGCCTCGGTGGGATACCAAAACTCAACAATGGTAGCCCGCACATAGGTGAAAACACGCCTGGATGTAATGGTTTAAAGTTCGAGAGATCGAGAATAACGAGGGCTCGTATTATCTACTTTGAAATGTGGCTTTTTGGCGGTTTTTCGCCAGTTTTATGGCGGTTGGCGCGTCGTGGATAGAATTGGTTTTAAAGAACACACGCGGGGCGCGGTTTTCCACCGCTTTTGGCGTTTTTCCTTTAGGGAACTTACTGCATGGTGTAACATATATGACACACTAAGGTTTTACCGGTATATCTCGGTTAAAAAAAAAGATATAAAAAAAATAAAAAGAATGGGTATCTTAGAATTCTCTAAGGCAACACATATATTTTTTTCGGCAAAAAAGAAAAAATCATGCACTTAAGGGTTAACAATTCTCTCGGAAGCAATGTCACTCAAGTTCTTACGGAATATAGAGACTAGTGGTAAATGATCACTTTCTACTTTCACTGTTTTGCCCCAAATATATTTGTGAAATTTTCTACAAGAGAATGCTATAGCAAGTGTTTCCTTTTCTATTTGTGCTAGTTTCTTTTCAGCCTCTGTTAAGGACCTTGAGGCGAAAGCCACTGGGTGATTTTGCTGAAGCAGTACACAACCCATGCCATCTTTGCTAGCATCTGTTTGAATAGTTACATCAAGGTTACAATCAAAATTTTTCAAAACCGGAGAATTACACAATAGTACCTTGAGTTTATCAAAAGCACTTTGCTGTTGTACTGACCAGTGCCAAGCGATATTCTTTTTTAAAAGTAATCTCAAAGGTGCAGTCAAGTCAGACATATTTGGGACAAAGTCTCTGACAAAATTTACCATTCCTAACATTGACCTTAACTCTTTTACATTAGTTGGCTCTTTTAGTGCTTTTATTGCTTCAACTCTATCATCATCTAGTTGACATCCCTGTTCACTGAATACATGTCCTAAATATTTTATTTTGGTTGTCATGAACTGAAACTTGTTCTCATTGAACTTTACATTGAGTTCGATTGCTCGGTTAAACAACAATTTTAAAGTTTCTAAGTGAGTTTGCTCATCTTCTGTGGCAATTAGGAAGTCATCAAAATAAATGATTACATTAGGAATATTTTTGAAGCTCTCACTATTAATTTTCATAAAAATTTCAGGACTGGTCTTTAATCCGAATGGAACTCTGAGAAATTTGAAATAACCGATTGGTGTACTGAAGGTACAAAAGTCATCAGAACCTTTTGCTAAAGGAACCTGATAGAAGCCATCTTTTAGGTCCAAGACAGAAAAGAACCTCTTTCCACTTAATTTGCTTTTGATTTCATCCAGTGTTGGTATGAGGAAATGTTCACTTTTGATTTGTTTGTTTAAGTCTATTGGATCTAAACAGATTCGCAAATCACCATTTGGTTTTTCTACTAAAACAAGATTACTGCACCATTCTTTAGGATGGTCTACTTTTTGAATTATTTTCTGCTCGACTAGTTTATTCAAAGTTTTTTCAAGTTTAGGAAGAAGTGTGTAAGCTACTCTTCTTGGTGGTTTGATGGTAGGTGATTCACCTTTTTCCATTCTTATTTCATACTCAGTAGGGAATTTGCCAATTCCTTCAAATTCAACGACAACTGTGAAGTAAAATTCAAGTTGGACACAGGGTCTGACATATCAATTGTAACAACTGCTGTTCTGAAAGAGGTAAAACCTAAACTGTTAAGTAAGATAAAACCATGTAGTTTGAAGGCTGAAGCTTTTGGTGGTCATGAACTGAAATTTCTAGGTACTGTAGAATTGAAGCTCAAAATTAAAGAAAGCACACATAATATTAAATTCTATGTAATGCCAGATTACAAGGGAGTAGTCCCTATTCTAGGTAAAGGTGCCTGTGAAAAACTAGGCTTAGTAAAAAGAATTTACAGTGTTTCAAATTCTAGTAAAGAAGAAATAGTCAACAGTTACAGAAGTGCATTTGAAGGAATTGGCAAATTCCCTACTGAGTATGAAATAAGAATGGAAAAAGGTGAATCACCTACCATCAAACCACCAAGAAGAGTAGCTTACACACTTCTTCCTAAACTTGAAAAAACTTTGAATAAACTAGTCGAGCAGAAAATAATTCAAAAAGTAGACCATCCTAAAGAATGGTGCAGTAATCTTGTTTTAGTAGAAAAACCAAATGGTGATTTGCGAATCTGTTTAGATCCAATAGACTTAAACAAACAAATCAAAAGTGAACATTTCCTCATACCAACACTGGATGAAATCAAAAGCAAATTAAGTGGAAAGAGGTTCTTTTCTGTCTTGGACCTAAAAGATGGCTTCTATCAGGTTCCTTTAGCAAAAGGTTCTGATGACTTTTGTACCTTCAGTACACCAATCGGTTATTTCAAATTTCTCAGAGTTCCATTCGGATTAAAGACCAGTCCTGAAATTTTTATGAAAATTAATAGTGAGAGCTTCAAAAATATTCCTAATGTAATCATTTATTTTGATGACTTCCTAATTGCCACAGAAGATGAGCAAACTCACTTAGAAACTTTAAAATTGTTGTTTAACCGAGCAATCGAACTCAATGTAAAGTTCAATGAGAACAAGTTTCAGTTCATGACAACCAAAATAAAATATTTAGGACATGTATTCAGTGAACAGGGATGTCAACTAGATGATGATAGAGTTGAAGCAATAAAAGCACTAAAAGAGCCAACTAATGTAAAAGAGTTAAGGTCAATGTTAGGAATGGTAAATTTTGTCAGAGACTTTGTCCCAAATATGTCTGACTTGACTGCACCTTTGAGATTACTTTTAAAAAAGAATATCGCTTGGCACTGGTCAGTACAACAGCAAAGTGCTTTTGATAAACTCAAGGTACTATTGTGTAATTCTCCGGTTTTGAAAAATTTTGATTGTAACCTTGATGTAACTATTCAAACAGATGCTAGCAAAGATGGCATGGGTTGTGTACTGCTTCAGCAAAATCACCCAGTGGCTTTTGCCTCAAGGTCCTTAACAGAGGCTGAAAAGAAACTAGCACAAATAGAAAAGGAAACACTTGCTATAGCATTCTCTTGTAGAAAATTTCACAAATATATTTGGGGCAAAACAGTGAAAGTAGAAAGTGATCATTTACCACTAGTCTCTATATTCCGTAAGAACTTGAGTGACATTGCTTCCGAGAGAATTGTTAAGATTCGTCTGAATCTCATGCGTTACAACCTTGATGTAAATTACTTACCTGGTAAAAAGATGTTCATTGCAGATCTCTTGTCTAGAAATTTTCAAAATGAAGTTTACAATGATGAAATAAATATCCAAGGGTACATTCATAATATTTATGCTGAAGAAAAAGTGCTAGATTTTAAAACCATCAGTGATGAAATCTCATTAGATAATGATCTGTCTATTATTATTAAGTATGTTAAGTCAGGCTGGCCTAATAATAAAAATCATCTGCCAGTGAATGAAGTGGTTAGGCATTTTTACAAGTTGCGTAATGAACTCTCAGTAACAGACAACATTTTGTATTACAATGATAGAACTGTAATTCCTGTCTCATTGAAGCAAAAAGCTCTAGAATCACTACATAGTGGACACATGGGTGTCAGTAAAACAGTGTTGAGAGCTCAACAGCTCTTCTACTGGATTAACATCAAAAGTGATATCGAAAAGTTAATAAAAAAATGTCTGCCTTGTCAGGAAAATCTCAGTGCTAAAACTAAAGAGTGCCTTTTACCTCACGAGCAGGCTTTGTTACCATTTGAAAGCCTAGCACTAGATATAATGACATATAAAAATAAAGATTATCTTGTTGTAATAGACCAATACAGCAAATGGTTAGAAATGTTTCCAATTAAGTCAAAGAAATGTAGTGAAATCATTTACCATTTAAAATATCTGTTTACTCGTTTTGGTATTCCAAGTGTGATTTATAGTGATGGATCACCATTTAATTCAGCAGAAATTAACCATTTTGCTCGAGATTACAAAATTGATTGGAGGTTAAGCAGCCCTCATTATCCAAAAAGTAATGGACTAGCTGAGAAAGCAGTTCAGATTTGCAAAAACATACTAAAGAAATCTGAGATCATCAAAACTGATTACAATGAGTTATTACTAGAATACAGAGCAACACCACTTCCTTCACTTGGTAGATCACCCGCAGAAATTCTAATGGGTAGAGTAGTAAAAACTAAGATTCCTGTTAATCGTAATGTGTTAAAACCTATTGATAAGATAGACCAATTTCATCAAAACATCAGAGAGAAAATGAACAAAAATATAGAAAATTACAAAGCCTATCATGACAGGACAAGTAGAAAAGTAGAAGATAGATTTGACATAAATGATAATGTCTTAATTAGAGATCAGAATAAATGGGTTAGTGGCAAGATTGTTGGGAAAACTAGATATCCTAGGTCATATGAAGTACTAAGTAAGAAAGGCACAGTCTTGAGAAGAAATACTCAATTTTTAAAGCATACGCCAATTGAATTTGATAGTGTTCCTATGGTTGAATCGGGTGACTATGATGAAATTTGGGAGAAAAAGATTTTAGGAAGAGAGATAGACCAAGTTAATGTTTCAATAGAGAATTTTGACAATATTTCCAATGTGTCGAGTTATAATTCTTTAGACAATAGTGATAATGTTCTTAATGTACCATGTGACGTTCCTCTAGATAATTTTGACAATGGTCCTAATGTACCACATAATTTATTTGTAGATAATCTTGACAATGTTAGTAATGTACCAAGTAATTTATTTGTAAATAATGTTGACAATGTCTGTAGGGCATCAAGTAATTGTTCTGTTAATAATGTTGCTAATGTACCCAGGAACTTTAGTACCCCAGTTGCTCATGATCATGATTATTTGCATACCACAAGGTCTGGCAGGGTAGTAGTCAAACCTAGTCGATTTAAGTTTGGGGAAAAAGGGGGATGTTGAAGAGAGTGTTAATATATGAGAAGGCGCGACCCCTAAATACGGTGGAGGCCATGAAAATAAGAAGACGACAAAGACGGGAGGAGATTAAAAAGAGACGACTATAGGACGGGGAGATGAAAAAGTAGACGACAAAGACGGGGGAGGATTGAAAAAGAGACGACTAAGACGGGGAGATGAAAAGAGACGACAAAGGACGGGAAGATTGAAAAAGAAGGACGACAAAGACGGGGAGGATGAAAAGAAGACCGACAAAGACGGGGAGATGAGAAAAAGGAAGACGACAAAGATGGGAGGATGAAAAAGAGCGACAAAGATGGGAGGATGAAAAAGAAGACGACAAAGATGGGGAGGATAAAAAGAAGACACAAAGATGGAGGATGCAAAAGAAGACGACAAGACGGGGAGGAGAAAAGAAGACGACAAAGAACGGGGAGGTGAAAAGAACGGATAGACGAGAGAGGTCAAAAGAAAGAGACTGGTAGATGGGGGAGGTAAACCTAGTACAAGGAAGAGAGTTGGTAAGGTGAAATGGAGAGTTCCTATAATGGAGTCGAATAGTTTGGTTGATTTTAGAGTGTTTTCAGGACCATAGGTTTTTTTGATGTTGTTTTAGGGTGAAAGAGTCAGTTTCGAAAACTTGCTATCGACGCTACGGGGACAGAAGGTAAGTTAACTAACTTTAAAGTAACTTTGGCGTCCAAACTAAGGCCACGCCTTAACTAGTTATTAACTTCAGGTACTGACCGGACAACGACCCGAGTGGTCAGAACACTCTTTTACTCATCGATACATGTGACACTCATTCTACGTGTAGACTACAATCGATGGGAATTATACTATGGGGTAAACTAGTTCTACCACCAAGTTGTAAATCGTGTTTCAGCTTTTTTAACGGTGACGTACTCTAGTTATCTATAAGTCTTGATCGATTATAAGTTCAGGAATATTGATGCAATGGGTCAAATATGATCCACAAAACCTTTATAGGGACAAATTAAGCATTCAGATGTTTTTAAACGTGAAGATAAAACTAGTTTCTACATAAAATAGCCCATATCGAAAGATCACAAGAGCACAAGTCGTGACTTACCAATTATACACGAGAAGAGAAAGAGACTACTCAGTTGAACCACGTACAATACTGTGTCTGTAATTCTCAGATTACTCGTCAAAAGTGAAGTTTTATTTTTACCATCCACTTGTGAGAGTAGAAATTTTTTTTCAACCAAAGACATCCGACCAAGGAAACGACAGGTTGACCGTTTCAACAAGTCCATCCAATATTGGATATATCCAATTAAACGATGTAGACAGATGCTTCGAGGAGTATTACGGTAGATAACGTAGAAAGTTTAAGATACCTGGAGAGAAAGCTGGATAAGTATCAAGAAGGAAAGTTTGACTAGAGCTAGACTATGTATTTTACGAATTGCTTTGTATTTGATCGGATGAGAGGATTCTACATACGTGAGGAGTATAACTTCGTTTATAGAAGTAGGAAGAGATTATTATATGGTACAGGTAAATCAGCAGAGTTTCTTTTTTCTAGTCCTATCATTACTACATAGGATCCCAGGACTTCAGACTCTGCTTAACTCTTCTGAAACTGTAAATAATATTGAGTACTCATAAATATCCTTGTATTTTAATGTGTGTGTTTTTCTCTTGCTTGGCTGGGACTGGTACACTTGAGCTGTTCGAAGACTATAGTGTCACAACGGTACGTGAGTCCTCCAAAAGATGCGTTACAACGGTT
>NW_007458071.1:28748-34232 GCF_000475195.1 Diaphorina citri | reverse complement strand
CGGTTTTCCACCGCTTTTGGCGTTTTTCCTTTAGGGAACTTACTGCATGGTGTAACATATATGACACACTAAGGTTTTACCGGTATATCTCGGTTAAAAAAAAAGATATAAAAAAAATAAAAAGAATGGGTATCTTAGAATTCTCTAAGGCAACACATATATTTTTTTCGGCAAAAAAGAAAAAATCATGCACTTAAGGGTTAACAATTCTCTCGGAAGCAATGTCACTCAAGTTCTTACGGAATATAGAGACTAGTGGTAAATGATCACTTTCTACTTTCACTGTTTTGCCCCAAATATATTTGTGAAATTTTCTACAAGAGAATGCTATAGCAAGTGTTTCCTTTTCTATTTGTGCTAGTTTCTTTTCAGCCTCTGTTAAGGACCTTGAGGCGAAAGCCACTGGGTGATTTTGCTGAAGCAGTACACAACCCATGCCATCTTTGCTAGCATCTGTTTGAATAGTTACATCAAGGTTACAATCAAAATTTTTCAAAACCGGAGAATTACACAATAGTACCTTGAGTTTATCAAAAGCACTTTGCTGTTGTACTGACCAGTGCCAAGCGATATTCTTTTTTAAAAGTAATCTCAAAGGTGCAGTCAAGTCAGACATATTTGGGACAAAGTCTCTGACAAAATTTACCATTCCTAACATTGACCTTAACTCTTTTACATTAGTTGGCTCTTTTAGTGCTTTTATTGCTTCAACTCTATCATCATCTAGTTGACATCCCTGTTCACTGAATACATGTCCTAAATATTTTATTTTGGTTGTCATGAACTGAAACTTGTTCTCATTGAACTTTACATTGAGTTCGATTGCTCGGTTAAACAACAATTTTAAAGTTTCTAAGTGAGTTTGCTCATCTTCTGTGGCAATTAGGAAGTCATCAAAATAAATGATTACATTAGGAATATTTTTGAAGCTCTCACTATTAATTTTCATAAAAATTTCAGGACTGGTCTTTAATCCGAATGGAACTCTGAGAAATTTGAAATAACCGATTGGTGTACTGAAGGTACAAAAGTCATCAGAACCTTTTGCTAAAGGAACCTGATAGAAGCCATCTTTTAGGTCCAAGACAGAAAAGAACCTCTTTCCACTTAATTTGCTTTTGATTTCATCCAGTGTTGGTATGAGGAAATGTTCACTTTTGATTTGTTTGTTTAAGTCTATTGGATCTAAACAGATTCGCAAATCACCATTTGGTTTTTCTACTAAAACAAGATTACTGCACCATTCTTTAGGATGGTCTACTTTTTGAATTATTTTCTGCTCGACTAGTTTATTCAAAGTTTTTTCAAGTTTAGGAAGAAGTGTGTAAGCTACTCTTCTTGGTGGTTTGATGGTAGGTGATTCACCTTTTTCCATTCTTATTTCATACTCAGTAGGGAATTTGCCAATTCCTTCAAATTCAACGACAACTGTGAAGTAAAATTCAAGTTGGACACAGGGTCTGACATATCAATTGTAACAACTGCTGTTCTGAAAGAGGTAAAACCTAAACTGTTAAGTAAGATAAAACCATGTAGTTTGAAGGCTGAAGCTTTTGGTGGTCATGAACTGAAATTTCTAGGTACTGTAGAATTGAAGCTCAAAATTAAAGAAAGCACACATAATATTAAATTCTATGTAATGCCAGATTACAAGGGAGTAGTCCCTATTCTAGGTAAAGGTGCCTGTGAAAAACTAGGCTTAGTAAAAAGAATTTACAGTGTTTCAAATTCTAGTAAAGAAGAAATAGTCAACAGTTACAGAAGTGCATTTGAAGGAATTGGCAAATTCCCTACTGAGTATGAAATAAGAATGGAAAAAGGTGAATCACCTACCATCAAACCACCAAGAAGAGTAGCTTACACACTTCTTCCTAAACTTGAAAAAACTTTGAATAAACTAGTCGAGCAGAAAATAATTCAAAAAGTAGACCATCCTAAAGAATGGTGCAGTAATCTTGTTTTAGTAGAAAAACCAAATGGTGATTTGCGAATCTGTTTAGATCCAATAGACTTAAACAAACAAATCAAAAGTGAACATTTCCTCATACCAACACTGGATGAAATCAAAAGCAAATTAAGTGGAAAGAGGTTCTTTTCTGTCTTGGACCTAAAAGATGGCTTCTATCAGGTTCCTTTAGCAAAAGGTTCTGATGACTTTTGTACCTTCAGTACACCAATCGGTTATTTCAAATTTCTCAGAGTTCCATTCGGATTAAAGACCAGTCCTGAAATTTTTATGAAAATTAATAGTGAGAGCTTCAAAAATATTCCTAATGTAATCATTTATTTTGATGACTTCCTAATTGCCACAGAAGATGAGCAAACTCACTTAGAAACTTTAAAATTGTTGTTTAACCGAGCAATCGAACTCAATGTAAAGTTCAATGAGAACAAGTTTCAGTTCATGACAACCAAAATAAAATATTTAGGACATGTATTCAGTGAACAGGGATGTCAACTAGATGATGATAGAGTTGAAGCAATAAAAGCACTAAAAGAGCCAACTAATGTAAAAGAGTTAAGGTCAATGTTAGGAATGGTAAATTTTGTCAGAGACTTTGTCCCAAATATGTCTGACTTGACTGCACCTTTGAGATTACTTTTAAAAAAGAATATCGCTTGGCACTGGTCAGTACAACAGCAAAGTGCTTTTGATAAACTCAAGGTACTATTGTGTAATTCTCCGGTTTTGAAAAATTTTGATTGTAACCTTGATGTAACTATTCAAACAGATGCTAGCAAAGATGGCATGGGTTGTGTACTGCTTCAGCAAAATCACCCAGTGGCTTTTGCCTCAAGGTCCTTAACAGAGGCTGAAAAGAAACTAGCACAAATAGAAAAGGAAACACTTGCTATAGCATTCTCTTGTAGAAAATTTCACAAATATATTTGGGGCAAAACAGTGAAAGTAGAAAGTGATCATTTACCACTAGTCTCTATATTCCGTAAGAACTTGAGTGACATTGCTTCCGAGAGAATTGTTAAGATTCGTCTGAATCTCATGCGTTACAACCTTGATGTAAATTACTTACCTGGTAAAAAGATGTTCATTGCAGATCTCTTGTCTAGAAATTTTCAAAATGAAGTTTACAATGATGAAATAAATATCCAAGGGTACATTCATAATATTTATGCTGAAGAAAAAGTGCTAGATTTTAAAACCATCAGTGATGAAATCTCATTAGATAATGATCTGTCTATTATTATTAAGTATGTTAAGTCAGGCTGGCCTAATAATAAAAATCATCTGCCAGTGAATGAAGTGGTTAGGCATTTTTACAAGTTGCGTAATGAACTCTCAGTAACAGACAACATTTTGTATTACAATGATAGAACTGTAATTCCTGTCTCATTGAAGCAAAAAGCTCTAGAATCACTACATAGTGGACACATGGGTGTCAGTAAAACAGTGTTGAGAGCTCAACAGCTCTTCTACTGGATTAACATCAAAAGTGATATCGAAAAGTTAATAAAAAAATGTCTGCCTTGTCAGGAAAATCTCAGTGCTAAAACTAAAGAGTGCCTTTTACCTCACGAGCAGGCTTTGTTACCATTTGAAAGCCTAGCACTAGATATAATGACATATAAAAATAAAGATTATCTTGTTGTAATAGACCAATACAGCAAATGGTTAGAAATGTTTCCAATTAAGTCAAAGAAATGTAGTGAAATCATTTACCATTTAAAATATCTGTTTACTCGTTTTGGTATTCCAAGTGTGATTTATAGTGATGGATCACCATTTAATTCAGCAGAAATTAACCATTTTGCTCGAGATTACAAAATTGATTGGAGGTTAAGCAGCCCTCATTATCCAAAAAGTAATGGACTAGCTGAGAAAGCAGTTCAGATTTGCAAAAACATACTAAAGAAATCTGAGATCATCAAAACTGATTACAATGAGTTATTACTAGAATACAGAGCAACACCACTTCCTTCACTTGGTAGATCACCCGCAGAAATTCTAATGGGTAGAGTAGTAAAAACTAAGATTCCTGTTAATCGTAATGTGTTAAAACCTATTGATAAGATAGACCAATTTCATCAAAACATCAGAGAGAAAATGAACAAAAATATAGAAAATTATAAAGCCTATCATGACAGGACAAGTAGAAAAGTAGAAGATAGATTTGAAATAAATGATAATGTATTAATTAGGGATCAGAATAAATGGGTTAGTGGCAAGATTGTTGGGAAAACTAGATATCCTAGGTCATATGAAGTACTAAGTAAGAAAGGCACAGTCTTGAGAAGAAATACTCAATTTTTAAAGCATACGCCAATTGAATTTGATAGTGTTCCTATGGTTGAATCGGGTGACTATGATGAAATTTGGGAGAAAAAGATTTTAGGAAAAGAGATAGACCAAGTTAATGTTTCAATAGAGAATTTTGACAATATTTCCAATGTGTCGAGTTATAATTCTTTAGACAATAGTGATAATGTTCTTAATGTACCATGTGACGTTCCTCTAGATAATTTTGACAATGGTCCTAATGTACCACATAATTTATTTGTAGATAATCTTGACAATGTTAGTAATGTACCAAGTAATTTATTTGTAAATAATGTTGACAATGTCTGTAGGGCATCAAGTAATTGTTCTGTTAATAATGTTGCTAATGTACCCAGGAACTTTAGTACCCCAGTTGCTCATGATCATGATTATTTGCATACCACAAGGTCTGGCAGGGTAGTAGTCAAACCTAGTCGATTTAAGTTTGGGGAAAAAGGGGGATGTTGAACCGGTGCAGGAGACGGTCCAAAAGACAGTCCACTAGAATGGAGTCCTACAAACCTCACAAGGACAGAGTCTCTTAATAGGAAGTTCTCATTCACATGTGAAATCCATATGGTGGAAGTCGGTCGGAGGAACGAAACCGAAGCGATAAGAATCAGGACCCGCAAGCTAAGAGCTGCTCCAACTTCAAAGAAGTCAAGACACAAAACTTAAAACTCCACGGTGAGTCGGAGCATTCCTGTAGCCTCAGCAAACGAACTCATCCTACATTTTAAATACAATCAAGCTTTGAGAGTTGCCACATAAAGAAATCGAGACCGGAATTCCACTGGGGTGCAGATCCCTAGACGAGTCAACCCTAAATGTCTAATTAATTAAACTGCTTAGACAAAAACAGATTAGTGTCTGAATTTATGTAAGACCCCATGACAACGACTACATATTAAATTAGTTTAATCTTCACTATGTAAAATAAAGACTTGAATCATTGTTTGTCGTGACTATGGGATTTTAACCACATGAATTCCATGGGAACTACAATAGGATCCAGGACTTCAGACTCTAAACCTTTACTCTTCTGAAACTGTAAATCAAATAATTTGAGTACTCATAAATAATCCTTGTATTTTAATGTGTGTGTTTTCTCTTGCTTGGCTGGGCACTGGTACACTTGAGCTGTTCGAAGACTATAGTGTCACAACGGTTACGTGAGTCCTCCAAAAGATGCGTTGTCACAACGTTAT
>NW_007458071.1:19697-22999 GCF_000475195.1 Diaphorina citri | reverse complement strand
CGGTTTTCCACCGCTTTTGGCGTTTTTCCTTTAGGGAACTTACTGCATGGTGTAACATATATGACACACTAAGGTTTTACCGGTATATCTCGGTTAAAAAAAAAGATATAAAAAAAATAAAAAGAATGGGTATCTTAGAATTCTCTAAGGCAACACATATATTTTTTTCGGCAAAAAAGAAAAAATCATGCACTTAAGGGTTAACAATTCTCTCGGAAGCAATGTCACTCAAGTTCTTACGGAATATAGAGACTAGTGGTAAATGATCACTTTCTACTTTCACTGTTTTGCCCCAAATATATTTGTGAAATTTTCTACAAGAGAATGCTATAGCAAGTGTTTCCTTTTCTATTTGTGCTAGTTTCTTTTCAGCCTCTGTTAAGGACCTTGAGGCGAAAGCCACTGGGTGATTTTGCTGAAGCAGTACACAACCCATGCCATCTTTGCTAGCATCTGTTTGAATAGTTACATCAAGGTTACAATCAAAATTTTTCAAAACCGGAGAATTACACAATAGTACCTTGAGTTTATCAAAAGCACTTTGCTGTTGTACTGACCAGTGCCAAGCGATATTCTTTTTTAAAAGTAATCTCAAAGGTGCAGTCAAGTCAGACATATTTGGGACAAAGTCTCTGACAAAATTTACCATTCCTAACATTGACCTTAACTCTTTTACATTAGTTGGCTCTTTTAGTGCTTTTATTGCTTCAACTCTATCATCATCTAGTTGACATCCCTGTTCACTGAATACATGTCCTAAATATTTTATTTTGGTTGTCATGAACTGAAACTTGTTCTCATTGAACTTTACATTGAGTTCGATTGCTCGGTTAAACAACAATTTTAAAGTTTCTAAGTGAGTTTGCTCATCTTCTGTGGCAATTAGGAAGTCATCAAAATAAATGATTACATTAGGAATATTTTTGAAGCTCTCACTATTAATTTTCATAAAAATTTCAGGACTGGTCTTTAATCCGAATGGAACTCTGAGAAATTTGAAATAACCGATTGGTGTACTGAAGGTACAAAAGTCATCAGAACCTTTTGCTAAAGGAACCTGATAGAAGCCATCTTTTAGGTCCAAGACAGAAAAGAACCTCTTTCCACTTAATTTGCTTTTGATCTCATCCAGTGTTGGTATGAGGAAATGTTCACTTTTGATTTGTTTGTTTAAGTCTATTGGATCTAAACAGATTCGCAAATCACCATTTGGTTTTTCTACTAAAACAAGATTACTGCACCATTCTTTAGGATGGTCTACTTTTTGAATTATTTTCTGCTCGACTAGTTTATTCAAAGTTTTTTCAAGTTTAGGAAGAAGTGTGTAAGCTACTCTTCTTGGTGGTTTGATGGTAGGTGATTCACCTTTTTCCATTCTTATTTCATACTCAGTAGGGAATTTGCCAATTCCTTCAAATGCACTTCTGTAACTGTTGACTATTTCTTCTTTACTAGAATTTGAAACACTGTAAATTCTTTTTACTAAGCCTAGTTTTTCACAGGCACCTTTACCTAGAATAGGGACTACTCCCTTGTAATCTGGCATTACATAGAATTTAATATTATGTGTGCTTTCTTTAATTTTGAGCTTCAATTCTACAGTACCTAGAAATTTCAGTTCATGACCACCAAAAGCTTCAGCCTTCAAACTACATGGTTTTATCTTATTTAACAGTTTAGGTTTTACCTCTTTCAACACAGCAGTTGTTACAATTGATATGTCAGACCCTGTGTCCAACTTGAATTTTACTTCACAGTTGTCGTTGAATTTGAATGTCTGGTTCCACTGGTCCTGCTTCCTTGACTCAATGGACGCAACAAGTCCCACTTCAGCACTGGCATTTGATGAGTCAGAATCATCACTGTGATTAATTTGTAGAGATTTCACCTTGTAATTGTGTCTTCTCGAATTTCTCGAGTACTGTTCACTTGACCTTCCTTGATGTGGTCGGGATACATATCTTTGCACATTCCTGGGGTACCTACTCAGACAGGCCACTGAGAAATGGTTGTGTTTTCCACATATGTAACATTGCTGACCTTGAGCTGGACATTGAGCTTGAGTTGAATGACCACCGAGGCATCGTGAACACTCATTACGTGACCTTGGTTCATCACGTGACCCTGGTTGTCTTGTTGTCCGATGGGATTTTCTGAAACTCATCAGCCTTGAATTAGTAAAGTTTCTGTGTTGAGCTACCCGATGTACAGCAGTGTTTGTGCTGCACACTTGAGAGCTCTCGGGTTCACTAGGTTGGTTTATCTCTTCAACCCGTGCCTTTGCACTTTCTGATGATCTACAACAATTTATAACCTCTGATAACTTCAGCTCAGGTGATCTCATAAGTCTTTCTTGTAACATTTTGTTACTTATTCCAAATACAATCCTGGCCTTCAGTAGCGGCTCTAGCTGTTCACCAAATTTGCAATACTGGGCAATGTTTCTCAGTTCAACGTAAAATTCGTTGAATGACTCACCCTCCTTTTGAACTCGGTTAAAAAATCTATACTGTTCATATGACACATCATCTGTCTTTATAAGTTCTGACTCTAGCCCTTTGAATACATTGTCTACAGTTACATTTTCTAGGTTCAGTGCGTCAATCAAATCATTTATTTTCTCATCGAAGGCACTTCTTAGTAGAGCTACCTTTACTAATTGACTTTTCTCTGACAGCTCATTGGCTTGTATGAATAGACTGAACCTTCTTTTAAACTCTTCTATTTCCTTCCGAGTGTAGTTTAGGAATTCAAATTTGGGCAATTTCAGAGTCGACGACATGATGTTGCTTAATATTTCAGTGTTTTAGTCTATTTACTTACATTAAGGCTGAGAGAGTTCACGCTGCAATCTCCAAGGGCTCCATAGGCTTAGGCTTGGGTTCACTTTGGGCTGGGCATTTTATCTTCTTTTATCTTTCCAATCCTTCATTGTCGTATAGAGAATTTTGACAATATTTCCAATGTGTCGAGTTATAATTCTTTAGACAATAGTGATAATGTTCTTAATGTACCATGTGACGTTCCTCTAGATAATTTTGACAATGGTCCTAATGTACCACATAATTTATTTGTAGATAATCTTGACAATGTTAGTAATGTACCAAGTAATTTATTTGTAGATAATATTGACAATGTCTGTAGGGCATCAAGTAATTGTTCTGTTAATAATGTTGCTAATGTACCCAGGAACTTTAGTACCCCAGTTGCTCATGATCATGATTATTTGCATACCACAAGGTCTGGCAGGGTAGTAGTCAAACCTAGTCGATTTAAGTTTGGGGAAAAAGGGGGATGTTGAA
>NW_007458071.1:7162-14681 GCF_000475195.1 Diaphorina citri | reverse complement strand
CGGTTTTCCACCGCTTTTGGCGTTTTTCCTTTAGGGAACTTACTGCATGGTGTAACATATATGACACACTAAGGTTTTACCGGTATATCTCGGTTAAAAAAAAAGATATAAAAAAAATAAAAAGAATGGGTATCTTAGAATTCTCTAAGGCAACACATATATTTTTTTCGGCAAAAAAGAAAAAATCATGCACTTAAGGGTTAACAATTCTCTCGGAAGCAATGTCACTCAAGTTCTTACGGAATATAGAGACTAGTGGTAAATGATCACTTTCTACTTTCACTGTTTTGCCCCAAATATATTTGTGAAATTTTCTACAAGAGAATGCTATAGCAAGTGTTTCCTTTTCTATTTGTGCTAGTTTCTTTTCAGCCTCTGTTAAGGACCTTGAGGCGAAAGCCACTGGGTGATTTTGCTGAAGCAGTACACAACCCATGCCATCTTTGCTAGCATCTGTTTGAATAGTTACATCAAGGTTACAATCAAAATTTTTCAAAACCGGAGAATTACACAATAGTACCTTGAGTTTATCAAAAGCACTTTGCTGTTGTACTGACCAGTGCCAAGCGATATTCTTTTTTAAAAGTAATCTCAAAGGTGCAGTCAAGTCAGACATATTTGGGACAAAGTCTCTGACAAAATTTACCATTCCTAACATTGACCTTAACTCTTTTACATTAGTTGGCTCTTTTAGTGCTTTTATTGCTTCAACTCTATCATCATCTAGTTGACATCCCTGTTCACTGAATACATGTCCTAAATATTTTATTTTGGTTGTCATGAACTGAAACTTGTTCTCATTGAACTTTACATTGAGTTCGATTGCTCGGTTAAACAACAATTTTAAAGTTTCTAAGTGAGTTTGCTCATCTTCTGTGGCAATTAGGAAGTCATCAAAATAAATGATTACATTAGGAATATTTTTGAAGCTCTCACTATTAATTTTCATAAAAATTTCAGGACTGGTCTTTAATCCGAATGGAACTCTGAGAAATTTGAAATAACCGATTGGTGTACTGAAGGTACAAAAGTCATCAGAACCTTTTGCTAAAGGAACCTGATAGAAGCCATCTTTTAGGTCCAAGACAGAAAAGAACCTCTTTCCACTTAATTTGCTTTTGATTTCATCCAGTGTTGGTATGAGGAAATGTTCACTTTTGATTTGTTTGTTTAAGTCTATTGGATCTAAACAGATTCGCAAATCACCATTTGGTTTTTCTACTAAAACAAGATTACTGCACCATTCTTTAGGATGGTCTACTTTTTGAATTATTTTCTGCTCGACTAGTTTATTCAAAGTTTTTTCAAGTTTAGGAAGAAGTGTGTAAGCTACTCTTCTTGGTGGTTTGATGGTAGGTGATTCACCTTTTTCCATTCTTATTTCATACTCAGTAGGGAATTTGCCAATTCCTTCAAATTCAACGACAACTGTGAAGTAAAATTCAAGTTGGACACAGGGTCTGACATATCAATTGTAACAACTGCTGTTCTGAAAGAGGTAAAACCTAAACTGTTAAGTAAGATAAAACCATGTAGTTTGAAGGCTGAAGCTTTTGGTGGTCATGAACTGAAATTTCTAGGTACTGTAGAATTGAAGCTCAAAATTAAAGAAAGCACACATAATATTAAATTCTATGTAATGCCAGATTACAAGGGAGTAGTCCCTATTCTAGGTAAAGGTGCCTGTGAAAAACTAGGCTTAGTAAAAAGAATTTACAGTGTTTCAAATTCTAGTAAAGAAGAAATAGTCAACAGTTACAGAAGTGCATTTGAAGGAATTGGCAAATTCCCTACTGAGTATGAAATAAGAATGGAAAAAGGTGAATCACCTACCATCAAACCACCAAGAAGAGTAGCTTACACACTTCTTCCTAAACTTGAAAAAACTTTGAATAAACTAGTCGAGCAGAAAATAATTCAAAAAGTAGACCATCCTAAAGAATGGTGCAGTAATCTTGTTTTAGTAGAAAAACCAAATGGTGATTTGCGAATCTGTTTAGATCCAATAGACTTAAACAAACAAATCAAAAGTGAACATTTCCTCATACCAACACTGGATGAAATCAAAAGCAAATTAAGTGGAAAGAGGTTCTTTTCTGTCTTGGACCTAAAAGATGGCTTCTATCAGGTTCCTTTAGCAAAAGGTTCTGATGACTTTTGTACCTTCAGTACACCAATCGGTTATTTCAAATTTCTCAGAGTTCCATTCGGATTAAAGACCAGTCCTGAAATTTTTATGAAAATTAATAGTGAGAGCTTCAAAAATATTCCTAATGTAATCATTTATTTTGATGACTTCCTAATTGCCACAGAAGATGAGCAAACTCACTTAGAAACTTTAAAATTGTTGTTTAACCGAGCAATCGAACTCAATGTAAAGTTCAATGAGAACAAGTTTCAGTTCATGACAACCAAAATAAAATATTTAGGACATGTATTCAGTGAACAGGGATGTCAACTAGATGATGATAGAGTTGAAGCAATAAAAGCACTAAAAGAGCCAACTAATGTAAAAGAGTTAAGGTCAATGTTAGGAATGGTAAATTTTGTCAGAGACTTTGTCCCAAATATGTCTGACTTGACTGCACCTTTGAGATTACTTTTAAAAAAGAATATCGCTTGGCACTGGTCAGTACAACAGCAAAGTGCTTTTGATAAACTCAAGGTACTATTGTGTAATTCTCCGGTTTTGAAAAATTTTGATTGTAACCTTGATGTAACTATTCAAACAGATGCTAGCAAAGATGGCATGGGTTGTGTACTGCTTCAGCAAAATCACCCAGTGGCTTTTGCCTCAAGGTCCTTAACAGAGGCTGAAAAGAAACTAGCACAAATAGAAAAGGAAACACTTGCTATAGCATTCTCTTGTAGAAAATTTCACAAATATATTTGGGGCAAAACAGTGAAAGTAGAAAGTGATCATTTACCACTAGTCTCTATATTCCGTAAGAACTTGAGTGACATTGCTTCCGAGAGAATTGTTAAGATTCGTCTGAATCTCATGCGTTACAACCTTGATGTAAATTACTTACCTGGTAAAAAGATGTTCATTGCAGATCTCTTGTCTAGAAATTTTCAAAATGAAGTTTACAATGATGAAATAAATATCCAAGGGTACATTCATAATATTTATGCTGAAGAAAAAGTGCTAGATTTTAAAACCATCAGTGATGAAATCTCATTAGATAATGATCTGTCTATTATTATTAAGTATGTTAAGTCAGGCTGGCCTAATAATAAAAATCATCTGCCAGTGAATGAAGTGGTTAGGCATTTTTACAAGTTGCGTAATGAACTCTCAGTAACAGACAACATTTTGTATTACAATGATAGAACTGTAATTCCTGTCTCATTGAAGCAAAAAGCTCTAGAATCACTACATAGTGGACACATGGGTGTCAGTAAAACAGTGTTGAGAGCTCAACAGCTCTTCTACTGGATTAACATCAAAAGTGATATCGAAAAGTTAATAAAAAAATGTCTGCCTTGTCAGGAAAATCTCAGTGCTAAAACTAAAGAGTGCCTTTTACCTCACGAGCAGGCTTTGTTACCATTTGAAAGCCTAGCACTAGATATAATGACATATAAAAATAAAGATTATCTTGTTGTAATAGACCAATACAGCAAATGGTTAGAAATGTTTCCAATTAAGTCAAAGAAATGTAGTGAAATCATTTACCATTTAAAATATCTGTTTACTCGTTTTGGTATTCCAAGTGTGATTTATAGTGATGGATCACCATTTAATTCAGCAGAAATTAACCATTTTGCTCGAGATTACAAAATTGATTGGAGGTTAAGCAGCCCTCATTATCCAAAAAGTAATGGACTAGCTGAGAAAGCAGTTCAGATTTGCAAAAACATACTAAAGAAATCTGAGATCATCAAAACTGATTACAATGAGTTATTACTAGAATACAGAGCAACACCACTTCCTTCACTTGGTAGATCACCCGCAGAAATTCTAATGGGTAGAGTAGTAAAAACTAAGATTCCTGTTAATCGTAATGTGTTAAAACCTATTGATAAGATAGACCAATTTCATCAAAACATCAGAGAGAAAATGAACAAAAATATAGAAAATTATAAAGCCTATCATGACAGGACAAGTAGAAAAGTAGAAGATAGATTTGAAATAAATGATAATGTCTTAATTAGAGATCAGAATAAATGGGTTAGTGGCAAGATTGTTGGGAAAACTAGATATCCTAGGTCATATGAAGTACTAAGTAAGAAAGGCACAGTCTTGAGAAGAAATACTCAATTTTTAAAGCATACGCCAATTGAATTTGATAGTGTTCCTATGGTTGAATCGGGTGACTATGATGAAATTTGGGAGAAAAAGATTTTAGGAAAAGAGATAGACCAAGTTAATGTTTCAATAGAGAATTTTGACGACCAAGTTAATGTTTCAATAGAGAATTTTGACAATATTTCCAATGTGTCTAGTTATAATTCTTTAGACAATAGTGATAATGTTCTTAATGTACCATGTGACGTTCCTTTAGATAATTTTGACAATGGTCCTAATGCACCACATAATTTATTTGTAGATAATCTTGACAATGTTAGTAATGTACCGAGTAATTTATTGGTAGATAATATTGACAATGTCTGTAGGGCATCAAGTAATTGTTCTGTTAATAATGTTGCTAATGTACCCAGGAACTTTAGTACCCCAGTTGCTCATGATCATGATTATTTGCATACCACAAGGTCTGGCAGGGTAGTAGTCAAACCTAGTCGATTTAAGTTTGGGGAAAAAGGGGGATGTTGAAGCAAGGTCCACCGTTCTCCACGAGGAACTGAAACACATAAAAACTTAACATTGGAAGGAGATAATGGAAGATAACGTAGAAAAAAAATGGAAAGATACGTTAGGGAAATTTAATAATAGTTAGTAAAGAGGAAAACATGAGAAGATGAATAAAAAACAGCCGGAGCATTAAAAAGTAGTCAAAAAGGAATAGGGATAAAAAAAAACAGGGGGGAGGCAAGAAGAAAGCGGTTAACATGGTCTATCCATGTGGTGGCGGGATATGCTCCATTATTTACCCACGTTTTATATAAAGGCTGTAAAAGATCTCATATGGATGGATGGCCAAATGCATTTAGAATTAGATAAAGATCTGAATCAAATACATGAGGATCAAATCATTAGACAATAGATCTCAACGTTAGCTATTGAAGTTCTTCCTCCTTTTCTCCTATTCTTCTCCCATCTTTTGGGTGAGCGGGAAGCTGTGAACTTTGATTAAGGAGCACCCATTTGTGCAGCTTATAGCTTTAGGTTAGATAAAGCTAGGATCATTCTGGGCGGGTGGAAAAGCAGCTCAAAGTAGGGCTAAAAAAGGGCTTACAGTAACATATATGGCTACTATCTAGACAGGATCCTGTGCTAATAGTTGTGCTGCGAAGAGGTGAAAAAGGACTAGAACCCGCAGAAGGGGGAAGTAAACAGTTTTTCAAGGAAGGTAAGTAGCTTGTGTAGAGAGTCGTAAGGTTTGGAGAAAAGGAAGGGATAACTAGAGAAAGGGAGAGCGAGAAAGGTAGAGTCGGAAGGAACAATCCAGTTACTGTAAATTTTACTTTCCACAAAGGTGTTAGTTGCTGAGCTAATAATAAGGCTTGCTGTGGTTTTTACAGGGAAAGAACACCGTTACATATAAATTTTCCGCACAAGGATGATTGTGGTGTGTGCTTTGTGCTAAAAAAAGGCCTTGCTGTTCACCCCTTAGAGACGATTTCCAACTGTAACCTGGAAAAAGAAAGAGAGTGAATTGGCCTGTCTTCATATTGATTTATCTTTTCTAGTTTTTCTTAGGGGTTGTTATTTTCTTTGTTAAGTCATCGCTGTTTCCAGGCAAGTGGGGTTGAGAACGTTCCTGTACGAATTTTATTCCGATATTTCTTTTACAGCGTGCTTGAAAGAACTGTTGACACCCGGAGAATCTCGCCCGAGTAATTATGTCCAGATAATACGCAGGTAACTTTGAGATTTCCAGGAGAATCCTGGGGGTAATCGTTATTTTTTTTTTTTTTTTTTTTTTTTTGTCTTGAAAGGCTGCAACCCGAAAGTAACTTGGATATTCCCAGAAGAGAGAGAATCCCTGGAGGATGTCTTGTGAAACAACTCCGAAGTAACTTGGATATTCCTTTCAGAGAATCCTCGGGGAATGTATGTTATGGAAACAACCCTGAATGTTGTAACTCGGATGAGAGCCCCAGCAAATAATTCCGGTGGTTAATATCAGGTTACAGGTTGTGGTAACAACCCCAAGGAAGTGTAATCCGGATAGAGAATGGGAATATTATTATAGAATAAGTTGAACTAAACTCGGCAAAGTAACCTAGATAACTTAGTATTGCTCCTGAGAATATTCATTGGGGTACATGCTGTTGTGAAACACCCTAAATAACCCTGGTTACCTCTTAGGACACCAAATATAACCTGGATCTTCCACGACTCGCTCTTTCCCCGAATACAAGATTGCGAAACAACGTAGTAACCAGGATACTCACGTATCATACTGCGTTTGCTATGAAAAGGGATCAACTCTGAAACTATTCCCCCCGAAAGCACGACCTAATCTTGTGACAAGTGTTGAAAATGCCATGTGAGACGAACGTGACATCTATGACTCATAAAATGAAAATGATCAGTGAACGTACAAATCGCAAGCAGCGAGAACACTAGTAAAAAACGATACGGAATAGTCAATAATAATATGTTACATAATATTTGAATACTTTAATATATAATAATAGTATATAATATAATATAACAAGCATCACTATAATTATGTAAAGGAAGAAATTCATATACAACTAAGACTTAATAATAATAAATAATTAATAATAATATTCGTGGATGAAAGAGTAGTAAATATCCATGTATTAACTATATGCTACTATATTCTAAGAAGTAAGGTGTTAGTGAGTTCGTTTGTAGTAGCTCGATGAAGGTGGATTGTCTAGGTTGAGTCAGCTTTTAACTGTCTGATAGTTCTATTATAGGCTACAAAAGGAGAAGTGCTATATGACAGTATATCTTGTGCAACAAGTTGCAGTTGAGCCCAATTGTTCTTCGGCGTATGTAATGTAGACCCCCTGTGTTTTGCCACAATAGAACTTTTGATTTTGGAATGATGCAGTGCAAGTACTATATTATGGGAACATAAATGAATAATACAAATATTATAAAATTAACGGGAAGAAAAATTACAGTCCGAAATGTTTTCTTAGGAGTTTACACAATTCCTTAATTTTTACATATAACAATCTTGGCTTAGAAAGTTTAACCAGAAGCAACTACATAGGATCCCAGGACTTCAGACCCTAAGCCTTAACTCTTCTGAAAATGTAAAATCAATAATTTGAGTACTCATAAATAATCCTTGTATTTTAATGTGTGTGTTTTTCTTGCTTGGCTTGGCACTGGTACACTTGAGCTGTTCGAAGACTATAGTGTCACAACGGTTACGTGAGTCCTCCAAAAGATACTTGTCACAACGGTTAT
>NW_007458071.1:0-1546 GCF_000475195.1 Diaphorina citri | reverse complement strand
CGATCCTAAGACAAAGGTTGTTCAGAAACGGGATTGTAAATAAGAATTAAATTAATCTGAATAGTAAATAAAGTTTAGCCATAGACCATACAAGCACACACAGTAAAATCTCGTCCTGAAATATTATTAACATGGGAAAACCAACAAGATAACTATAGAGACGGACAAAACTCCACTTATTAACCGAACTCAAAGGACGTAGAGTAAATTAGTTTATCGCCAAATAATAGTTCGGTGTATATATCATCCCAATTATATCCTTACAATCAATAGATTTGAATCGCAATGAACATTAGCGTCACTTACAATTCAAACTCGCAACTACCCGATATGACCGTTTCAACGTCGCTGCCACCCTCCAGGCTTCGCACAACGAGACCTGGCACTATAAGAAGCGATTATATGACTTTGATGGCACATCTACCATAATCGAAAAAACTAACTACGACATATAAAGGATAACATACAAAAACCTTTTACTACATATAGTACCGACAAAGTATCAGAATACCCAAAAAACAGTCTATTACCTAATCCCCCACGACCGATTGGGTTACCAGAGTTTAAAAAACTATCTTAGAGCTCGTCTCCAACTATTCATATCTTAAAGACAGACAAAATTACTAGAATCCAGGGGGTAGAACTGAAGGATAAAATTCATTAAAAAGGACAATTTATACCATCAATATGTATAATGATGTAATATAATATATCAGACTATAACACATATAGGATTTGACTTCATATAAACAACATAATAAAATATGTAAACTATATATTACATAATATATACATAAGAAGATAATAAACTAGATTACCACTATTATAAAGAATGAATAGAACGGAGCATGGAAAACACTTCAAAAATGAAAATCTCGTTTCCAACATTACAATATTCATTAACAGGAGTAGACAAACCAGATTTATAGTGCCCGTCATATGAAGTACTAAGTAAGAAAGGCACAGTCTTGAGAAGAAATACTCAATTTTTAAAGCATACGCCAATTGAATTTGATAGTGTTCCTATGGTTGAATCGGGTGACTATGATGAAATTTGGGAGAAAAAGATTTTAGGAAGAGAGATAGACCAAGTTAATGTTTCAATAGAGAATTTTGACAATATTTCCAATGTGTCGAGTTATAATTCTTTAGACAATAGTGATAATGTTCTTAATGTACCATGTGACGTTCCTCTAGATAATTTTGACAATGGTCCTAATGTACCACATAATTTATTTGTAGATAATCTTGACAATGTTAGTAATGTACCAAGTAATTTATTTGTAAATAATGTTGACAATGTCTGTAGGGCATCAAGTAATTGTTCTGTTAATAATTTTGATAATGTTGCTAGTGTACCCAGGAACTTTAGTACCCCAGTTGCTCATGATCATGATTATTTGCATACCACAAGGTCTGGCAGGGTAGTAGTCAAACCTAGTCGATTTAAGTTTGGGGAAAAAGGGGGATGTTGAAGATTGGCAACACTGTTGCGTAGAAAACCTCCTGAGTGCATTGGCAACACTGTGATATCAGAAGCTTGTCG
>NW_007458070.1:0-354 GCF_000475195.1 Diaphorina citri | reverse complement strand
TCGGAATGAATGCAGGTCTAATTACCGGTGTCGCACATGTGGTAGTAATAACCATCACACTCTTCTTCACCCTTCCAGTGCTACCCAAGTGGGGTCTCATCAACGTGACAGGCCAGTGCCGCCTCCCAGAATGAACTTCTCTCGTGACAGGCCAGTGGCGCCTCCCAAAGTGAATCACCCTCAACCCTCTCACTCAAACCCTCAAGTGTCTCAGTTTGCCGGTGTGGGCAATGTGGATAGTGACATCTCACAAGTACTCTGTCCTACTGTACTACTGGGTACAGCAGTGGTACAAATCCAAGATGTGGTAGGTACTTGGCACTTAATCAGAGCAGTGGTGGATCCAGGATCTCA
>NW_007458069.1:0-354 GCF_000475195.1 Diaphorina citri | reverse complement strand
GGACACGCTTACACTGATGTGTAAATGGACATTATGGACTGATAACTGATAGAGTTCTAGTAATTCTAAGAAAAACCTTCCAGTAGCTCAACATTAAAAGACAATTTATTCCTATTATACCTAGCAGTGCAATAATCCTAAACAAAAATGGACGCAGCACACAAGGGATCAAGAAGAGACCGCCTTAACAATAATAAATACGTACAAAGATTAAGAGGAAATAGGAAATAGTCATATTCACGTTGTAACCCGGACGATTTTATGTGCACGAAAATTAATCTATTTTGTACCGCCTTGTTTCAGCTCATCAATACCTGGTGAAAGTGCAGAGTTCTACCAGTAAACTGCCAGTCG
>NW_007458068.1:0-354 GCF_000475195.1 Diaphorina citri | reverse complement strand
GTCCAAGTGACCCAAATATTTCAAAAATTCCGCAAGTTGTGGCCAAAAACTCTCGTCTCATAATCAAGGGTGTATCTTGATTCTATTCTTCCTACATGGAATAGTAGAGATGGCAAAACAATAGATATGGATCTTGACATGCGCCGAGTAATTAGGATTTGAAATTTCTCTTTCAATCGTAGTTCGTTGTACGTATCAGCTTTAGATGTGTAATGATAAATTTAATACCTCTATCTACAGGGTCATAACATGGTTGCCAAGTTGGACATTCGGAATGACCTAGGAGGTGTACGTAGTTCAATGAACGGAGAAAAATGAGAAGTTCTATTTAAAGTATTTACGCATTTGTTAATT
>NW_007458067.1:0-354 GCF_000475195.1 Diaphorina citri | reverse complement strand
ATATCTCTAACCGTTTTGTCGCTATAGCTGAAAACCGCCAAAAAACGGTCGAAATCTGTCAAAAGCGGTCAAAATACCGCCAAGGGCGCAGCAACCATCTCAACCAAACGTTTTGTGTTGCATCCTTGTCACATTTGTGAACTACATACCAAATTTCAAGTCTCTAGCTTAGTTCCCGAGATATTGTTAAATTACACTACATACCAAATTTCAAGTCTCTAGCTTATACCGTTCCCGAGATATTGTTAAATTACCCGGAAAACCGCCAAAAAGCGTTAAAATGCCGCCAACCGTTGCACCAGTCTTAACCAAAATTTCGTGTCGCATCCTTGTCACATTTGACATCTACATACC
>NW_007458066.1:0-354 GCF_000475195.1 Diaphorina citri | reverse complement strand
ATTATCTGGAATATGATTAATGTTGTGTAGGGATTCCTCAGTCTTGTTAATGTAATTTGTGTCAAATCAGAACGTACCTCAGTCTGCAGCATTCACATATTTCGTTATACGAATTTACATGTACCTACCTACATGTTTGTTGTTGATATAACGCTGAAGTATGTAACATGGCTTAGGCAATGTACAGAGTAAATGCTTCAAAAAGTTCGTTCAAAAAGTTCAAAAGGCAATGCTTCAAAAAGTTCGATCTATAAAACAGCAATTTGTATACCATCCAAAGCTTAGACCCAAGTAAGGCTTATTTCTGAACTTCTAAAGCTTCATCAATAATATTATTTTCAGTACCTAATGTAC
>NW_007458065.1:0-354 GCF_000475195.1 Diaphorina citri | reverse complement strand
AATACCAGCCTAGTTATAGCCTGGACAGTAGCGGGTCTGCCTTGTAAGCGCTAGGTCGCGTGTTCGATTCCCACCCGGAGCGAAGTACTCCTATCCTGCCTTCCTTCTCTCTTCGATTTCGGGACGATAAGACCTTACAGTTACAGTTCCCTCTATCAGACCTCTCTCAAAAAAAATGCATGTACTGTATTTTAACAAGATGTAGTGTAGCTAGCAGGTAATTAGCAAATTCTCAAGTGTTGTAGTGTTGCACTTGATCGCTCTCTCCTTTCTTAATCCTTCTTCTTTCCCTCTCTCCTCTTCTATTCTCTCTTCTCTCCTACACATCATTTTACTCTCTTCTGTCTCTTCTGC
>NW_007458064.1:0-354 GCF_000475195.1 Diaphorina citri | reverse complement strand
ATGGATGTCAACACCAGAAATTCAGGCTATACCAACACAGTAGTCGACAAGATGTCCATGGCTGTCCACATTGATTCAAAGAGTCATCGACATCCAAACATACAAAATCCACTTTATTTATACGAAAAACACCCAAGGAGTTTGCAAAATTAACACTTTGATATGATTCTAGGTTTAGTAATTATTTTGATTCACTGCATAGCATAAAATTATGTAAAAACACTACCTATTATGTATTTATCCACAAAGTTCACCTAGGTATGTAAATATGTCATAAGTTTATTTTTTAAAACAAGTTCTAAGAAAGGTGTTTTATTCCTAGATTCTATTGTCATTTTGGATCATACTTATCAG
>NW_007458063.1:0-354 GCF_000475195.1 Diaphorina citri | reverse complement strand
CGGGCGTAATGGCGTGTATAGCAAACACAACCACAATGTGATCTTGGTAATACTTTGATGCGACAAATACGAAAGTGGGGATTCTCGTTATTTTAAAATAAATTTCTTCCCATGTCTTCTTGCACAAATGCCGTGGGGTGAGAATAAAATATAGAGTTACAAAGGATGGGAAAATAAAAAGCAAATCCTACCATTGTGTGAAAAATGTTCGTACTCGGAACGACTGGCTTTCTCCTATCCTGTCTGCCTTCTCTCTTCGCTTTGGGGACAGTAATCCAGCCGTTCCGACAATGAACCTGTATGTTTAGAATACAGTCCGAAAAGGAACCTTAATAATGATGATGTTTATCTTTT
>NW_007458062.1:0-354 GCF_000475195.1 Diaphorina citri | reverse complement strand
TCTGTCAAATTTCGTCAAAGTCGGACTGAAACACTGAAAGTCCGCGAGTTATGGCGTAACAAAGAGACAAACCAAATATAAAATTATCGAGAAACTGGACCGAATGAAATGAGGTCTGCTCACTGACAACATTATTGATTTTGGGTGCCAAAACGAAAATGTAATGGGAACAGACCCCTCCAAAACCATGCCTAAAACCCTAATAAGAGTATAATTCAATAGGATAAGGAAAGTCATTCGATGTTCCCACGAGGGGAAGGATTGGATAAGAGAAATCGGAAAAAGGATGGTTGATGAAACAGGAGAGAAAAAAGCAAGATTTTACTTACTCCAACGTATAAGCCTGGCAGTTCA
>NW_007458061.1:0-354 GCF_000475195.1 Diaphorina citri | reverse complement strand
TAGTTGCTGTGACGTCAAAATTTTGCGAAATGTGAAGGATGTGCAATCTTTGCTCACGGTCAAATTTCAATATCCTAACTTGAAAAAGGTTTGACTGAGGGAACTGTAACAACGGAGGTCTTATCGTCCCGAAATCGAAGAGAGAAGCAGAATAGGATAGGAGATAGCCAGCCGTTCCGAGAACGAACCTTATCTGTTTAGAAAGTTCACTCCGGGTGGGAATCAAACCCGCGGCCTAGTGCTTACAAGACCGGCGCGCTACCTTCCAAGCTAACTAGGCTGGCTTTATTATTTAATGAGGAAACTAACATCTTACTGATGGTTTTGATTTTCAGCTCGGATCGTAACCATATT
>NW_007458060.1:0-354 GCF_000475195.1 Diaphorina citri | reverse complement strand
GCTGACGAAGAGAAAAGGAAAACCAGTTTCCTTTTCTCTTATTCGCTTTCGGGACGATAAGACCTTAGCAGTTACTTTCTTTTCAAATGAAAATGGAGGAGGAGGAGGAGAAGAAGAAGAGGAAGGAGAAGAAAAAGAAAAATAAAGAAAGAAATGCCCAAACAGAATTGAAATATTGAGATGGAGGGAGAGGGGGAGAACGAAAGAAGAAAAATGAGGAAAAACTAAAGAAAAATCAAGGTATGTACGTATACCTATAGATACTTATTGTTCAGTCGAAACTTTGAAAAAATTGTTTATTATTTTATTTTTATTTATTTTTTTCATTTTATTATTTTATTTTTATTGTTTTTA
>NW_007458059.1:0-354 GCF_000475195.1 Diaphorina citri | reverse complement strand
CAAATTGATCTTCACTTCTTCCCTCATCATCCTCCCCTGGAAATAATTAAGTTATTGTTGTTCTTAGCTAATGTCAAGCATTGTCCATTAGGCCATTTTCTTGGAATTATAACACATTATCATTTATACCTATTTAACAGCCAAAACCAAATGTGAGCACAAAGCTTATCACCTTACATCTAATTGAGAGGCTGATTTAAAACTCTGAGTCCATCTGAACACGGGAAAAGGGGAAATATTTATTTAATTTATTATCATTTTTGTATTAGATAGAATCTAACTCAAATACCAAAAATTTTGATAAAAAGATGCCTTGTACCACTATTGAATGAATATATCAAAACAGAAGAATAT
>NW_007458058.1:0-354 GCF_000475195.1 Diaphorina citri | reverse complement strand
AGCGATACAAAGCTCGAAGCCGTTACATAACGAGGAAAGCTATCTCGTTCTCTCTGTAACATCATTATGGACCGATGGCGGATGGTTATTATGGACTTTGCCTTCAGGACAGGATCTTACAGATCCGGTACTGGAGAAACCACCAGAGGTATTTCAAGGTGTGTTCCTCGGACCACATTGTATTGAGATATTGATGATCGGCCGATCTTGTTTCTAATCGATTCTGTTATCTGCCATAGTCTGCTATTTGTAGAGAGATGAGAAGACGAGTATTGTTTAATCATCCAAGGATCCAAGTGCACTTTTTCTCGACAATATGTTAGACCTGCCTTGTTGGTTAAATCTGCGAAATAA
>NW_007458057.1:0-354 GCF_000475195.1 Diaphorina citri | reverse complement strand
TAGCGCGTCTGCCTTGTAAGCGCTAGGCCGCGGGTTCGATTCCCGCCCGGGGTGGATTTTATCCTGATGGGATAATGTCCGTTCTCGGAACGGCTGGTTTTCGTCCTATCCTGCCTTCCTTCTCTCTTCGATTTCGGGACGATAAGACCATAGCAGTTACAGTTCCCTCTGTCAAACCTCTTAAAAAAAGGATTGTTGTATTTTCTCTTTCTTTCTTATTTTATTTTCAACCATTTTTCGCTGGTTTCTTTCATCTCATTTCCTCTCTTCCAAGTTTTCACTTCTCACCGGGCAAAATGATTTTCTTTTATTATATCAATTTTTTCCATTTCCATTACGAAAAAAAAAAAAAAA
>NW_007458056.1:0-354 GCF_000475195.1 Diaphorina citri | reverse complement strand
TGTAGTTGTCTGAAAGCATCGCAACTAAGCGCACAGCAAAATGTCAGCCCAAGTTCCAAAAGCGCCAAAAACTCTATCCCAATCTTATCCAAAAGAAAACTCCCTGCAGTCCCTGCGAATAAAACAATATTTTTATCCTCCTAATAAAAATACCAGATAATGAATGTTCGAAAATCATTCCCCATTTTATACCTCGCTAATCATTTTCCCTCCTTGAAACAATACTAAGATTGCCAAGGGACGGGAAATTTTCGGGGGAGGGGATAAAAGTAAGAACACTTTTCATTTTTTCCCTCCCGCCTCCGTGCGCAACGTTACGTTTACATTTTCCTGGTAATTAAGAATCAATTCTTT
>NW_007458055.1:0-354 GCF_000475195.1 Diaphorina citri | reverse complement strand
TTTGCATAGGGAAATAAACTATGTACCTATAGTTAAAATAATAATATTTTTATATACACATATCATACATATTAGACGCCGTTAACCTGCCCTTTTCCCTGTTCCACAGCTTTCATTCTGTTGGCCGCTATAATGGATATTGGTGTATGGCGCAATGTATCTCACTTGAAAATGTATGATGATATCCAGCTGATCGAGAGAAGCAAAAAATCCAAAATCAAAACGAGAATGTCGCCAGACATTGTCGAGAAATTGAAAACACGAGACAAACCTCGCCTATCAATTGATATGATTCTACAAGAGGAAGATCGAATGTCACTAAGGAGGAATAGTGTGGAGAGGATATGATAATGT
>NW_007458054.1:0-354 GCF_000475195.1 Diaphorina citri | reverse complement strand
TCTTACTACTTCTGATAAAACAATGGGGGAAAGAGAAGGTTGTGGATTTTATTGAAAGTTATCAGTGCATTTAGAATCCTTCGTGATAATTGATAAGGCTCGTGCAGACTTCTTTCGAAGGAATCTGCTTTGAGAGAAAAAAGAAAAAAAAGGGTGCCGGAAGCCCAATCGAGTGACTAGGTTCCGGAACTCTATATGGGGAAGTTCGACACTATAATTTTAGCATTCCAACAACCTAAATCAGGGGAAGTAACCCAATATGTACATATATCAATCTCTTATTAGACGAACTGCTCAACTATTGAGTTGCCAATTGACACAGTATACTAAATCAAACACAAATGTTATAAATTT
>NW_007458053.1:0-354 GCF_000475195.1 Diaphorina citri | reverse complement strand
CAGCAACATCGGTTGCTAGGAATATGGAATAGGATTGGGTTCTACCTTTATGCAAATTTAAAAGGATCGATTTTTTTTACTCTCTATTACTAAATCGCTATATTAGTCATGAGAAAGTACCTATTGCAGTTTATTTTTGAAGAGGTTTGATAGAGGGAACTGTGATTTCTAAGGTCTTATCGTCCCGAAAGCGAAGAGGAAAGGAAGACGGGATAGGAGAAAGACTGCCGTCCGAGAACGAACCTTATTTGATAAAAACCCGCGGAATCCGACCCACGACCGAGCGCTTACAAGGTAGACGCACTGCCCTCCAAGCTAACTAGTCTGGAAAAATTCGCTCATTAGATTTTGGTC
>NW_007458052.1:0-354 GCF_000475195.1 Diaphorina citri | reverse complement strand
GAGTACACATGGTCAGAGTCATCTTGGAACAAAAACTGTCCCGATTCGGAATCGATAATTATTTTCAGCTCGGTTATACCATCCAAGCCCAACAGTAAATCAACGGTAAGATTAGGTAAGTGCCTAACACCTAATACCATGCGATTATTACCAACCTGAAGAGGTATGCTATACAGATATTTAATGTCAATAACCTCCCCATTGGCTACCACAGCTTTACCTGAACTCTGATGACGGGCTAGATTCAAATGTCGTAATAGGTTTAACCCTTGATCGCCAATGTACGATAAGCTCGCACCCGTATCCACAAGCGCGTTAACAGTAGTACCCAAAATATTCACCGGTAAGTACCAT
>NW_007458051.1:0-354 GCF_000475195.1 Diaphorina citri | reverse complement strand
CTGAAAAAAAAAAAAAAAAATCACAGGTCGCTCAAATTTTGCCGACAGCTTCCATAATTAATGATGATCAAAAGTGTCTGCGGGCCGGACCTCGAGAAATGTACGCTTCGGCCGCTATTTAACGCCAAAGCTTTGAAAAAGCTCAAAAATAGCTGTTTAGGGTTACTTAAAGTTGGCCGAACAATGTGCAATATCTCGATGACTGTGTTTGCCAACCACCATCAATCACCCGGCTTTGAGGGAGCAAGTCGAGCTCTTTTCAAATTTGGGGATGGCAAAATGTAAAAACAATGCTTTCCCCCATTTACCAAGAGGGTTATGTGTTACTTACCGCATTTAGCCTGACCAGAGGCA
>NW_007458050.1:0-354 GCF_000475195.1 Diaphorina citri | reverse complement strand
GACTCCTAGAATTGGAAAGAGAATTTATGTCGTGAGTATTTGAATTTGAATAATTTGAACTTGAGCAACCTTGTTTTAACTCTTTACTTTCTATCTTTGAGGCTTCAAGAGCTGTGGCTTTGACTAGAATGTCTTCGAATGTGGTCTTGTCAGACTGTAAAATCTGTTCACGTAGCCAATCGTCCCTCAGACCACGTATAAACTGAGCTCGAAGGAAAACATCAGAAACAGAGACGCTTTTCTGACATACACATTTCACATTGAATTCACAATCGGCAATGTCTCTTTGTAATGAAGACACGAAATCAGCAATGTTCTGATGGTCTTTCTGAAATACATTGAGAAAATAATGTT
>NW_007458049.1:0-354 GCF_000475195.1 Diaphorina citri | reverse complement strand
TCTGAATAATAAGCTAACCCTAACCAGTGCCAGAAACGGAAATCGGAATGATAATGCCTTAATATTTAAATGAGGTACGCCTATCTGGGGCTATCTCTCAAGAAATCTAGGAGGATTTATGTGTTTTCTGTTTTCCCCCTAGAGGAAGAAGATTAGGTTTGCCTATGGAAAATAAAATAAGACAGGGGTTTCTTTCCATTTTCTTGCAGGTATAGGTGATCTGCGAGTAGCTGAAACAAGTTACAGAAGAACCTCGATTATTTCAACTAATTGGGACCGGGGGTAGTTGAAATGATCGCTTTCTATGATCTTTTCCTCTGATAAGCTATACATTTGCTTTTGTGTGATTACTTG
>NW_007458048.1:0-354 GCF_000475195.1 Diaphorina citri | reverse complement strand
AATTATGAATTATGATTTGTCATTGGGAATTCTCTACAAAGGTTTCGTGTCTCCAGGTGTTCATTTGGAAAATTAATGTTTCTCCCGTGGGATGAAATCCGTGATTCCGGCTTCACGCCTATATGTTGTATTGAACTACTTTTGTATGTGGATATCCTAGTATTCCTAGTCGTGTTTTACTCACAACTTCCATATTCATTCAATCTTTTCTGTACATGTAATAGTTATAGTTGATAATGCTGGATAGTCATTAGTCAACCATACCTCAAATGTAAAGTAAGTGACACAAAACTTCACAATCCAATGCAATTAGGTACATATGAAGAGTGAAACGTAGAGAAGATGCAAAGTACA
>NW_007458047.1:0-354 GCF_000475195.1 Diaphorina citri | reverse complement strand
TGATATATAGGTCGACCAGGTTTGGATAAGTCCTTCTATGGGGACAGACAGACCGACCGACCGACAGACGACACCGAAAATAGTCCGTCCCTTATACCTTTTTATTACTATTGTAACAATAAAGGAAGGACGGACTAAAAAGTGATTTTTAGCCCATGGTCTGTATATGTATGTACGTATGTATGTGTGTACTACAGGTTTAAATGGGAAAAGGTGGTATACAAAATATATTTCAAGAACGGTTAGTCGTAAAGCGATGAAATTTGGTGTGCTAAATATACCGGTATGGTCCAAGGACGCGACTGTAACAATTTAGTAAAATTCTGATAGTCACCCATCCAGATATTAACCAAA
>NW_007458046.1:0-354 GCF_000475195.1 Diaphorina citri | reverse complement strand
TTTTTTTTATTTATTTTTTTTTTTTTACTGCCTATGGCACCAATATGTGAATACCTACTGTGTGACCCAGCTCGAAACCACTCAACATAACACAAAACAACATAAATGCTAAGGAGGTACATACTTTAGAAGTCTATGTAAACATAAAAGCATCATCGTCCTTTACATAAAAGGACATTCAAATGCTAAAGCAAAGTCGGTATTCGAACCTGAGACCTTCGAGTAAGAGTACCATATTTCCCGCATGTGGAATAAAAAGTGAGGTCGATTTTTTGTGGAACAAAAGCCCCATAATGTCGAAATGTAAAAAAAGTGGAAAGTTAAAAAAAAAAAAAAAAAAAAAAAAAAGCCTAG
>NW_007458045.1:0-354 GCF_000475195.1 Diaphorina citri | reverse complement strand
ACTTGGTAGGTAGACTACTTACTGTGTTAAACATTTATGTCAGTGATTACCAAACTGGGGTCCGCGGCCCCCGAGGGGGGGGGGCGTGAAGAACTTCAAGATCCCTGGGAAGAGCACACAAAATACAGTAAAGGGGCGGCGAAGTAAAAAGTTTAGGAGTTTGGGTTTCTCAACTTTGCATGGATCTCCTCGAAGGGGGAAAAACACAAACATACAGTTTTCAGTCTAACTAAAAATTAGAAATTACATTGAATTTTAGGGTAAGTAAAAATTACATTGGCCAGCCTAGTTAGCTTGGTTGGTAGTGCGTCTGCCTTGTAAGCGCTAGGCCGCGGGTTCGATTCCCGCCCGGGG
>NW_007458044.1:0-354 GCF_000475195.1 Diaphorina citri | reverse complement strand
TTCAAAATGTTGAGCGGAACCGGTCCGAGCAAATCTGCGCCGCGCTCTGTCCCTTCTATTGAGAAGACGCTTGATATCTGTTGTCATCCAAGGAGCGGGGGGCCTAGAAGCCTTGAATGTACGAAAGGGAGCGTGCTTGTTAAAGAGAGTCAGAACAAGGTCATTAAAACAGGAAAGTTTATCGTCAATGTTTTCTAAAGAATAGATTTGATCCCAGTTGGCCGCACACGCGTCGTGAAGAAATTGTGAGGAATTGAATTTTTTGAAGTTGCGTGAAGTGATGACCCTATCCTTATGTTTAGTGGGGAAAAGAGAATACGCAAGGTAAATAAGGTCATGATCAGAACAGCCAAC
>NW_007458043.1:0-354 GCF_000475195.1 Diaphorina citri | reverse complement strand
ATTCGCCCTTTGGTTGAGTGGAAATAAGACATCACCAGAAACAGCTCGGAGTTTTGACGTCTCCACTACCTGAGATCTATTGGAGGGAAATGTGACACATCCTCTAATCTGATCTATGGTAAAAGATTTGATTTTCTTTTGGTTTTTACATACATACATATAATATGTACATACTTACATACAGGTGTAGATAGATAGGTGCCTTGGTTGAAACCTTTGTGTAATTTCAACATAGGTAATAATTACCTATGTTTTTTATATTAAAATGTATTTACCTACCTACCTACCTGTATTTACTTACCAGGACAGCCTGTATACATCTCGCATAGTTAAAGCTATCTCTATTAGACAATA
>NW_007458042.1:0-354 GCF_000475195.1 Diaphorina citri | reverse complement strand
GTGATCATGATCATGATCACTGATCATTGAGAAGATGAATTCAATCCCAATTGTGGTGATTGTAAAAAACTATTAGATCAGATTTGGTAGATAAGTTGATGCCATCAAATCCACTCTTGTGTCTAGCTCACCATCGACGGATCTTCCGATTAGCAATTTTCAACTGGCGATATACTTATTTCTCCATGTGGTACAACCATTTTAATGAATAAGGAATAGATGTGCGTGAAATTATTTGGACTGAGGTAATCTAGGTATTTTCGGGAAACACAACCACTTGTTGGGTTTCCTCGTTGTACGGTGTCATACAATACTTACTTACTTTACGTGTCCAGGGTCACCAAATAAATGCCG
>NW_007458041.1:0-354 GCF_000475195.1 Diaphorina citri | reverse complement strand
CTCTTTCTTATTCTCCTCTTTCTTTCTCCTCTTCTTTATGTGCATCTTCGTTTTCGTCTCCTCCTCCTCCTTCTTCTTTTTATGTAATTCTGGGGTTCCAAAACCAAAACAAAATTTCTCCCATTGGACTTCGAACCTGTGACTTCTGTTTCGAGAGTCAAAACTGCCGAAGTCGTTACCAATGGGTACTAAGTGCACCCAGCACCACCGAGTGAGAACACCCCGTATGTTAATCTTTGCTACACATGTACTTTGATCCGTGATGCTTATCACTGATATTGTTACGCTCAAAACCTGCCGGATTTACATTTTACATGTAAATTGTAAATGTACCTACTTGTACAGGGTGGCTCA
>NW_007458040.1:0-354 GCF_000475195.1 Diaphorina citri | reverse complement strand
ATCAAAGTTAAGTAAGTAATGACCTCATAGGTCCTAGGAGTAACACATCAAAGTTAAGTAAGTAATAACCTCATAGGTCCTAGGAGTAACACATCAAAGTTAAGTAAGTAATGACCTCATAGGTCCTAGGAGTAACACATCAAAGTTAAGTAAGTAATAACCTCATAGGTCCTAGGAGTAACATATCAAAGTTAAGTAAGTAATGACCTCATAGGTCCTAGGAGTAACACATCAAAGTTAAGTAAGTAATGACCTCATAGGTCCTATGAGTAACATATCAAAGTTAAGTAAGTAATGACCTCATAGGTCCTAGGAGTAACACATCAAAGTTAAGTAAGTAATAACCTCATAGGT
>NW_007458039.1:0-354 GCF_000475195.1 Diaphorina citri | reverse complement strand
CGGGCATGGTATTCAATAGAATCGAACTTAAATATATATAATGTCTTTTAATTATGGTTTTGTGAAGAGGTATAACTTGACCACTGAATGTCTGAATGTCTTAAATGTCTGTGTGACCACTGACTCCTTTTTTTTCCACTTTCATAAGATATACCTTATTATTATTGCTATTACTTATTACATGTGGAGCATTTCGCGGGTGGAAAATTTTCTGCCAAAAGGCGGTTGACATTTTTTTTTATTTTTCATTATTATGATTATTATTATTATTTTTTTTTTTTTTTAAGATAGGACTGTAGTTAACGGCTGAAATTGACTAACTGTCCCAAACCGACGGCAGATAATCGTCCGTAA
>NW_007458038.1:0-354 GCF_000475195.1 Diaphorina citri | reverse complement strand
TAAAAATAAAGTAAATGAAATTTTATCTATATTTATTTATTTTATACTCTTTTGGTTTAGAGGATAGGAAAAAAGAGAGAACAGGAAGATCGGGAGAAGCTTAAAGGAGGCAAAGATAAAAAGAGAGGAGAAAGGAAAAAAGAAGAGAGGGAAGGGAGAGTTCGGGAGGAAGGGAGGAAGAAAGAGAAGAGAGGGAAGGAGGAGGAGGAGGAGGAGGAGGAAAAATATTCGAGGGAGGAAGATAAGGAAAAGAGGAAGGAGTGTAAAGAGAAGATTAGAGGAGAAGGAGGAGGCGAAGGAGTAATTTTGAAAGAAGAAGAGAGAAAGAGCATTAACAGGCAAAAGGAAGGCAGG
>NW_007458037.1:0-354 GCF_000475195.1 Diaphorina citri | reverse complement strand
AAAAAAAAGGAGAAGTGTTAAAGCGCTTAATCGAAAAAAAAAAAAAAAAACAGAAGAAGAAGAAAAAGATTTTTTTAACATAAACCATTTGTATTTTTATATTCTGAACATAAAGAAGTTTCAAATTCGAATATTCAATTTGCTGGCATTTTTTTCTCTTCTTATTTTTAATGCCTGATTCCTATGTGACTTTTCAAATTGGCTTTGTGTTTTGACCTGTACGGACAATGTGGACATGCATATTTAGGCTCTTGTCCACATTCATCTCTCTTGTGTCGATCTAGATTTCCCTTATATTGGTACACTTTGTCACAAGCATCGCATGGATACGTTCCGGAACAATTTTGGTACATA
>NW_007458036.1:0-354 GCF_000475195.1 Diaphorina citri | reverse complement strand
TCCTTCTCTCTTCGATTTCGGGACGATAAGACCATAGCAGTTAAAGTTCCCTCTGTCAAACCTCTTTAAAAAAAAAAATAGTTCAACTTTACACTTTACTGCGTGGTAAGAAAATTATTAGCAACTACGCTTTCAATGTGAAAGAGGTCTAAAAGAAAACCGAATAAATAAAATAATAAAAACTGTGAGGTGACAATTATATTAATGTGAGGTTTGATGTGTCCTACACAAAAATGTCGGCAATATCCTAGCTTTAAGGAATCTTTGAAACTGATAGCTCAGAGTGGAGCGGAGAGCATTGAGCTTTTTGCTCTCAGTTTTATGTGGTTTGAAATCGTCGCTTTCCTCAACTTG
>NW_007458035.1:0-354 GCF_000475195.1 Diaphorina citri | reverse complement strand
TTGTTTGGGGACTTACCATGGTCCTCCCATATTTAAGGGTAGTTCTGCCATTGGTTTTGAAATTCCTGGAAGAAAACAAAGTTGGTTAAACAACAAACAAACAGACAGCTCAGATACATTTAAGGTCATGATTATGTACCGGGTTGAGTTGGGTTTGGACTAGCCGAGACAGGATATTGTTTATACAGTTTGGAATGGGAATGGTAACTTAGCAAAAGTTACCACTCCCATGCTAAACTTTAGAAACAAAAAGTCTGAACCTAACCCAACCCGGCCCATAACCATGACCTGAGTCCACAGTGGAGAGGGGATTTAGGGAATGGGAAGTTGCTTTCTGGAATAGGCCAGAAAGAT
>NW_007458034.1:0-354 GCF_000475195.1 Diaphorina citri | reverse complement strand
TGACACATGCACAGTTCTTGGGTTTCTCATGGTTAAAGCGGTTGCTGGATGAAGAAGGCGAAAGAAAGTTATAAAGTTCATGGGTCTGACGGGTAACAGACACAGTTAGCCGAAGAAGGCGAAAGAAAGTTATAAAGTTCATGGGTCTGACGGGTAACGGACACAGTTAGAATAATTACCTTAAAGATAAGCGTCAAGGTTGTAAAAGATTTGATAGCGAAACATCAGAAAATGGAACTACCTACATAAAGTGCAACAATCTCAATCTAATTACCAACATGTATCGGTAATAGGATATTGTTTCGATATCTTACTAAGTAGGTGATAAAGAGAGTTTCTATTATCGATTGAACC
>NW_007458033.1:0-354 GCF_000475195.1 Diaphorina citri | reverse complement strand
TTTCCTCTAATCAACACGCACAACGTTATACACCTTGAAAATTATGAAAAACAGACCGATAAAAAAAGCGAAGTGAAAATTTCACACACACACAATCGGCGAGAAACTATATTGGCGTTATCAGCAGAAAAAATAATGAAAAGTAAAGATAAAAGTTAAAATGATAAAAAATATATTTACGCGACACACCAAAGCACTCAACGCGAGAGGCACCCACAGATAAACTGAATCGTAAACATTAACAACACATGCACCACAAGCTGCAAGCAAGGTAGCTTGGGATTCAAGAAGACCTTCAGCGACACGCGGGATCTCCGAAGTGCCTTCGGCAAAGTTCGCACTTGGTTCGCCAAA
>NW_007458032.1:0-354 GCF_000475195.1 Diaphorina citri | reverse complement strand
AGGTGTGGTGTTGGAAAGTCATTTTCTCGACAGATCACTTGAGCAACGCAACGTCAGTCGCTTCGATTGTACCTATGGGCGGCTTTTCATGCGTGGCATACAACAATGCTTTTGGACAAAGTGCTCAACATCGCCTCCGTCAAAAGAGCCTTTTTCAAAGAACTCAAGTTCACTTTAGCAGCATGAAGCAGACACCTTTCCTAAATTAGAGCTAGCAATACGACCTTTACTACCACCATATATTTACATAACTCGATGATAAAGACTTCCACTTTAATTCCCAATACTTATTGATATTTTAATTGATTTGGAAGAAAAAACCAACTCAACTCGATGAATCCTATGATAGAGACA
>NW_007458031.1:0-354 GCF_000475195.1 Diaphorina citri | reverse complement strand
CACTCCTGATCCTCTTGCGAAGCTCAGGAGTGGTTTGATTGGGTTCGAGTGTATGGTTACTATCTCTTCTCCTGGGTGCCCCAGGGTACTGACTCTACCTTTATCAACTAACACTTTTTGAAGAGGTTTGATGGAAGGAACTGTAACTGCTGACCTCTTATTGTTCCCCAATCGAAGATGGGACAGGATTGGAGAAAGCCAGCAGTTGCGAAAACAAACCATATCTGGCCAGGATAAAATTTGCTCCGGGCGGAAATCGAACTCGCGACCTAGCGTTTACAAAACAGACGTGCCTTCTTCCAAGCTAACTAGGCTGGCTAAACGAACACTTTTTTTAAATAGTAAAAAACAAGA
>NW_007458030.1:0-354 GCF_000475195.1 Diaphorina citri | reverse complement strand
CCCTATGAAGAGAATTCCATAATCTGACTGCAGATACATGGTAAGAATTACCATATACCTGAGTCCTATGTCTTGGAAATTCCAGGAGATCCAGGAGATTCCAGGATTTTCATAGATTTTTTTTTAGGCGACTACGGTAGTAGGTACGCTTCCAATGTCCGACAGGCCTTAGGGCCGGTTCAACTTGAGTCTACTGCAGACGTTCGGTACATTAGAAGAATTATGGGTCGAGATAAAAAAGTGAGCGCATTACCAGGTCTCATTTACATTTACCTGATGAGTTAGCATAGGTCGTGCCGTGCATCACTTTGCTTAATGGCGGTAAAAGTTCGATAAATCTTCTTTGGGTTTAGA
>NW_007458029.1:0-354 GCF_000475195.1 Diaphorina citri | reverse complement strand
CCCTAGTATCGCCCTAGGGTGCTGGGGACCTGGTAGCGCAGATATTATAATTGAACAATTGCATCTGATCAGGCCGGGTTAAGAGGGGCGTTAAGTTGATAGCTCCTGATCCAGCATGGTAACTTCGCTTAGTAGCGAGCACCTTGCTTGACCCCATACACAAAAAGCCCAAACTGAGGCTTAGGTATAGGGGCTGGACAGACCTAAAGGATGGGTTAAGCTTCTATACGAATCTAGTAACGACCAAGGTCTAGGGTCTGAATCTCAACCAAGGACTGAAATTTGATCCTCAGAGTCCTCGGCTATGCGAAAATTTGGCCACACGGGAGCTCTAACCCTTGCTAAGTCTGCGCA
>NW_007458028.1:0-354 GCF_000475195.1 Diaphorina citri | reverse complement strand
CAAACTGGCGCCAGTCATTATTCTATTCCCCGTATTTCCTTTCTTCCCCAGGGACTCCTAGGAAGAAAAAACTCTTTCCCTCCTCCTCTCCCTCTTTGCATGTGACAAAATGTAATGGAAGAATATTTATCCCCCTTTCCCCCCCGGCAGTGAACTTTAGGGAGGGAATAAATTACTTCCCTACATAATGTATGTCACGAGTAAATGTTGTGTCCTTTATAGTAGTCAGTGTCATTACTATGGTACCATTTATAGGTACTCTATCTCTATAGCATGAACTTATACTTTTTATGTGGACTTAAAGTTGGCACGTACCTTATTGTTCGGACGTTTCGGGTCTGAACTCCAGACCCG
>NW_007458027.1:0-354 GCF_000475195.1 Diaphorina citri | reverse complement strand
TTTTTTATCACCTAGGTATTAAAATTTTAAAATTAGTGTTTCTTATGAAGTTATGACTTGTAGGTATTAAAATTTAGTTATGACTTGTAGGTATTAAAATTTTACAATTTGTGCTTATAGGGTGTAGGGGGCGAAAGACTAAAACAACGTACCTATTTGTTTCCATCGTTCCATCGATCATTTCCGCTTATCGACCGCCACTTTAGAAAATTTCTACCATTGATCCATAACATTCACATACATAATGTATGTCGAAAAATATGTAGACCTATGTACACCTAATGTATTTAGAAATATGTAACTGTGCCCATGTCACAAAGTGTGTTTTTGTCATGATAATTTATGTACCTAATC
>NW_007458026.1:0-354 GCF_000475195.1 Diaphorina citri | reverse complement strand
CAGGATAGGAGGAAAGCCAGCCGTTCCGAGAACGAACATTATCCCATCAGGATAAATCCGCCCCGAGCGGGAATCGTATCCGCGGCCTATCGCTTACAAGGCACAAGGCAGACGCGCCACCAACCAAGCTATGTAACTAGGCTGGCTAGTATTACATTTTTATACCTTTGTTAGTGGAACTTTAATTAGTGGAGACATCAAAACCCTTTACACTCCTTTTGTCAAGGGTCTAGGATTTACTTTGCCCTTGGGATCAACTTAATTTGAAAAAACCATTTACTGATGAAGTTTTGTAATGAAACAATAAGATCTATTTACCTATACCTAGCTAGCAATCCTAATCTTTAAGCTTTA
>NW_007458025.1:0-354 GCF_000475195.1 Diaphorina citri | reverse complement strand
TGGGATCTTCTTTCTTTTACTTTCTTAGATGTTTCTTTCAAAAAAGAAAATGTAAAATGATGTACCTACCTACACGTACGTACTGTCGATGCCGGATGCCGTACACTTCATGTTTTGTTTTTCAATTATTAAGTGTGCGTGCAGCGTGCTTTAACGGGGGATCTAATCTTTTGAAACCTTGCAATAAGCATTAGGCTAAACACAATGATTTCATGATTTCCCATATACATATATTTCTTGTAACTCTATTTGTATGATCCTCCTTCTTCCCCTTTTCTCTCCTGTCCCTACTCCTTCTCCTCGTAAATAAATGGACACCGAGCAACACTGTATCTAGTCAGAGATATTTGCAGT
>NW_007458024.1:0-354 GCF_000475195.1 Diaphorina citri | reverse complement strand
CTGGGAGCAGTTCACACTGGATGAGGCTGTGCGTAAGCTCCCCTGTGATCACTTCTATCACACCCCGTGTATTGAGCCGTGGCTGCAACTGCATGGCACATGTCCTATCTGCCGACAAACCCTACACAGTGAGTCTGCAGAGAGTCTGGGTCCTGCAGGAGCAGGAGGGCCGGGAGGATTAAACATGGCCACATTTGGAAATTTGGCGTCCGCACTTTTAGGGTAAGTGGATATTTTTACCTCCTGGATTCCAGTCTCAATTCAATTGACTTCGATTGACTCAAGTGTAGAGGTACCTTTAGCTTTGCTTGATCAATATTTCGCAGTACCAGTATTGATTTTTTTTTTTTTTTT
>NW_007458023.1:0-354 GCF_000475195.1 Diaphorina citri | reverse complement strand
TCTACATCAAATTATGAGGTACATTCTATCTCTTCACATATGTAAGTACCATGCAGGGCCGTAGATCACAGCTTTGTGCTCAACTGTTTTGGTAGGCACATTCTATCTGTTCAGGTAGAGGTTGTTGTTGTTCCGTGTCCATAAAGGCACCTATCTCACGGTGTTGGAAGGATTGGGGTTTAAACCCTTTGGACGCCTAGAAACAATATCTTTGCCCCTCAAGTAGAAGAGGTACTACTTGAATAACTAACAAAGTGATTTCTGAGGTTTAGTTCGACCATTTTTCAATTAGTTTGTCAGTCTCTTTTTCTTTCATCATAGCTCTTGACAGGTTAATGACAGAAATTTGGTAAA
>NW_007458022.1:0-354 GCF_000475195.1 Diaphorina citri | reverse complement strand
CTTCAAGTGGGAGTTGGTAGGGAATATGAGATCTATTGTGATACATACAGGGTTTGTCCGGGAGGAGTGTTCCCAATTTCCGATCGATATGAGAGATGTTTGGCTCGTGGTCGTTGGGACTTGACCCAGAAGTGGGAAAAAGTTCGGATCAGTCTTTTTCACTCTACGAAGGATTTGTCCTAGGCGATCAATGGATTATATTTAGAACAATCTTCTTCGTCCAACTTTATCAATCTTCTTCTTCTTTTACTGCACCTTCTCCAATTTGTTTGGGTCGGCGACACCCTGCTTTATCCCACCCCTCGCTTTTCTCTCAAGTCTTCCTCAACGTAATCTCCCAATCTTCTTCGCCTT
>NW_007458021.1:0-354 GCF_000475195.1 Diaphorina citri | reverse complement strand
AAAAAAAAAAAAAAAAAAAAAAAAAAAAAAAAAAAAAACCAAAGTTTGAGTCCGAAGGGCATCCACTCCTAAAATTTTGCCGCCAAAACCAAATGTCAGTCCAAAGCAATCATCCTAGTTAGGGTTGATTGAGAGGCTGACGAAAAATGCCGACCCCGTCTGAACACGGGAAACAAAAGGCAAAGGAAAAAGAAGATGAAGGAGAAGGAAGGAGATGTACTCCTTTTAATCCAACAGTTTAATATTACACTGCTTTATTAGATATGTAATTATTCGTTAGAATACATAAGATGTATAACTAACTCAATTGTTCCCATGTCCCGCAGGTATTTGCCAAGCGTCTGCTGCAAGGAC
>NW_007458020.1:0-354 GCF_000475195.1 Diaphorina citri | reverse complement strand
AAAGTTTCGGCTGGGGCCCAGAGAATTTCTCCAATTTTTCACCAGTAGTAAGTTAATGTTCTGTGTTCTTTTCTAAAGCACCTGGTTCAAAAATGGTGAAAAAATATTGAGGAGAAAAAAAGTTAGGTTAACATTTATCTCCAGAAACATGCATTTTCAGCATGAAACTGATAATTGTTTTTCATTTTTCTTTTTTTACTCAAAGGGTATGAAGGTATGCGGTCTTGTGGAATAAGTTTTAAACTTTACAAATGGTTTTACCGAAAAAAATTTGAACACTGAACAGCAGTTTGAGAAAAACCAAAAAATAGGGGTGTCCCGCTTTCATTGCCCGACCGTGAATTAATGTGTGCG
>NW_007458019.1:0-354 GCF_000475195.1 Diaphorina citri | reverse complement strand
AAAAAAAAAAAAAAAAAAAAAACGAAAAGAGTAGAGCTATTTTTCATATAAAGTTCTGATGAGCTGAAAAAGAAATTGACGAAACACCACATTAAAGGATACTAGTACATTACATCCAAGGAAGGTATTCAGTCTTGACAGAATCAAATGTCCAACCTTTCGTGATTTCAAGGGCAATAACATTGGCCATAGACCGCTTTGAAGAGAATCTCCGTCCAATGTTTCGAAACCAAAAGTCTGTCGCAGAAGAGGCCGCTTCAGAACTACTGCACATTGAAGAAAGTTCCAACGCTGCAACAATGTTCGCAACGGCCGCGCGGAGCGGTTAAGACAAAAGTCCTGGGCGACACCCAC
>NW_007458018.1:0-354 GCF_000475195.1 Diaphorina citri | reverse complement strand
CATATCAAGTCTAATACAGGGTTGTCATGTTAACTGTAATAAAGGGTTGTCATGTTAAGTCTAATACAGGGTTGTCATGTCAAGTCTAATACAGGGTTGTCATGTTAAGTCTAATACAGGGTTGTCATGTCAAGTCTAATACATGGTTGTCATGTCAAGTCTAATACAGGGTTGTCAAGTCGAATCTAATACAGGGTTGTCATGTCAAGTCCAATACAGGGTTGTCATGTCGACTTTTATACAGGGTTTTCATATCAAGTCTAATACTTGGTTGTGATGTCGAGTCTAATACAGTGTAGTCATGATACAGGGTTGTCATGTCAAGTCTAATACAGGGGTGTCATATCAGACACA
>NW_007458017.1:0-354 GCF_000475195.1 Diaphorina citri | reverse complement strand
CGGGGGGGGGGGGGTGAGAAACCCACCCAACTGATTCTTTTGTAAATTTCGGACTACCTAGGTACCTACCTACTCTTTTCGTAAATTTTGGACTACCAGTAGTCCGTAGGAATACCTATTTTATCAGCGCTATTACTTTTTGCTCTAATGAACGCAGAGCTAACTTCTCCTCACTCATGCTGAAAGAGCTAGCTTCTCACCGATGCTATAGATATGCAGCATTGCCAAATACAAACGACAAAATTATCGTACTGGGAGATTACTGCGGGGTTCGCGAGTTCGATTATCGGTGGGGTTATTTTTTTTCACTTGGTAATACGGGATGAACCTAGGTAAAAAATAATTAATTTATTT
>NW_007458016.1:0-354 GCF_000475195.1 Diaphorina citri | reverse complement strand
TCTACATCTCCTCCATTTTCCTCTCCTTCTCTCGTCTTTCTATTCCTCTTTCTCCATCATTCATCCTTGTCTCGCCCCATCTTCCTCCTTTTGAGGGGGGCTTCTCCCTATTTCTCTTCTCATTTTTTCTCCCTCGTCATCTTCTTCTTCTTCTTCCCCCCTCCCCTCTCTTCCCATCTTGACTTGCTGTTTCACTGACCAGCGGAACATAAATCACATTAACTTCAACTCGCTTCAAATCGCCAGAAGGGAGGGGGAGAGAAAATTCCCTTCCCTTTCGGAGACAGAGGGGATTTTTCCCTTTTTGATCTAGCCTGTAGGCAGAGTATAGGCTGTTGATATAGGGGATTATCG
>NW_007458015.1:0-354 GCF_000475195.1 Diaphorina citri | reverse complement strand
ATGTGAAATGTGAAAGAGATGATGTTTTTGTGTTCCAGATTTTTAAATTAAAGTTAAGATGATGTTACGATGAAGAATTACACCAATGAAGATATTCGTGAAATGTCAGATGTGTAGCTTTCATGTGGTGAATTTTTTTCACTTTCATGTCCTTCTTTGACTGAAGTCAGCTAACAATTCAGCTGATGAATGTCAACTGTGGTAGAATTAAGATGTACTAGAAATGGTCAATGTTTTGACTTTTGACAATACATGGTAAACGGGGCTGATCGAGGTTGATTACTGATCAGTTCTCCCCAATTCCATATGGACAAATGCAAAGTTAACATTTTGTTTCCACCAAGTGCCCAAAAA
>NW_007458014.1:0-354 GCF_000475195.1 Diaphorina citri | reverse complement strand
GCTGTTGATGTCGCGTCGGCACGGCGCTTGATTTCAGCAAAATACTCTTAGAAGACTAGGAGAATAGGTTTCACTTGTGAAGGCACCACTTTTTCCAAGAACAAGAACTAGTAGAAAGATATAATTATTATGTAAGCACACAAGTGGTGAATCTGGTAATTATTCGTTCTAAGAATTTTCCAATTTTCGAGTTTTCACTTATGTATGTTCCAATTGAAAATTCCTCTTCTGTCCCTAGAACTTTAAACGATTGCAAAAATTTACGACATTCAATTATCATTTCTATCTCAAGAGCCGCACAGACTTGATGGGCCGCAGGTTGGCTGCGTTGGACTGAACAATGAAAATTTAGCA
>NW_007458013.1:0-354 GCF_000475195.1 Diaphorina citri | reverse complement strand
TGATACACGGAAAAAAAAAAAAAAAAAAAAAAACTAGAGTGCCGGAAGCCCAATCGAGTGAGTGGGTTCCGGAACTCTAATATTGAACTGTATATCGGGAAGCTCGACACTATCATACAACCTATAACAGCATGTATAGCATTCCAACAACCTAATTCAGAGGAAGTGCCCCAATAATAGAGTTCTTCCACCCAAACTAGTAGCACCCTATCACAATTTTTTTCTCGGTGCAACGACTCAAGTTCACCACTGGGTAGTCACGTAAATTCTAATAGCCAATAGAGTGCACTGCACACGTAACAGAGAGAGAGAGAGAGAGAGAGAGAGAGAGAGAGAGAGAGAGAGAGAGAGAGA
>NW_007458012.1:0-354 GCF_000475195.1 Diaphorina citri | reverse complement strand
ATACCTGTAGTTGTAGACTTGTATTGGAAACAATTATGTATACCTAATGGAAAGGTTTTGGTTAAAAAAAGGTGTTTGGTCAAAGGGCATTTTATGGACTTTGATCATCGCATCATCAATTCGTTGAATTATCACATTAAGACGGGTTTAATATCGTTATTTCTAAAAATATCTAGAACTAGAATGTGCAGATCAACCATCGCGAGACCTATTTAGTTTGCGGAAAGAACAAAGTAAACCAGAATGTTGTGTCACCAACAAAGTACATTATGTCATTTATGTCTGGCGTACTATATTCGTATCAAAATTAAAATGTATACAATGTAACAATATAGTTTCTGTCAGGTTCACAAG
>NW_007458011.1:0-354 GCF_000475195.1 Diaphorina citri | reverse complement strand
AGGAAACATTGAACCAAATCATTTGTGAACTATTGTTATACCTGTTTAAATTCTTACTGAAAAAATCCGGCCCGACGGGCCATAAGTTTCCTTACAGAGGGTAGGTACCCAACCCAGTTGAGAATGAAGAAAGCTTGGGTTATTCTATTGTGAAGGAGTTCCTGGCTAAAACCAGCCTTCCTTTCAAATTACTATTTTTTTTTTTTCACCCATATAAGTGCTAAAAGAGGCTTAACTATTTTAATTACTTCTCAAAGTAACGCATCCGAGCTTCATGTAGATAAATTACATATTCTACTTCAAGTGCGTTTCGACTTACGTCTTTTAAAAACAAAAGGGGGGAGAATTACAAGA
>NW_007458010.1:0-354 GCF_000475195.1 Diaphorina citri | reverse complement strand
CTACCTGGCTATACATACTTAGATTTAAATAATGTTTTCCATACTGACGATTACACCTTAGAGTCGGACTAAACCTGACTTCATCCTCTAGTCACATGTCTTCAGTAGAAACTAACAGGTCCACAAGTAGCCGGTAGCACTTCCCTCGGTGGTGTAGTGGTCAAGGCGTTAGCCTGGTAAACAGGAGGGCGCGGGTTCAATCCCAGCCGAGGGCCGAGGCATGGGTTTTTGTCCTAACTTATTTGACCACATAAAAATAGAGCTTTAAGGGTTAGGGGGTAGAGAACACCTCCGGCACGCCGTTATCATCGCCTAGTATAGTTACCTACCACTCAAGAGTCTATTAGAAAATTA
>NW_007458009.1:0-354 GCF_000475195.1 Diaphorina citri | reverse complement strand
AGAGGAATCCTTTTATCAGTCAAATTATCTTGATAATCATCTTATAGCAAAAGGAATATAGTTTCATCACAAACGTTATTCTCGCTACAAATATAAAGTCACTGTTCTGTATAAATAATTCTTGTAACAATGAGAATATCTTTGTCTCAAGTGAGAGGTACTATTGCAACATCAATAAGGATATTATTTTATCTGTACCACAAGAGGAATCCTTTTATCAGTCAAATTATCTTGATAATCATCTTATAGCAAAAGGAATATAGTTTCATCACAAATGTTACTTTCGCTACAAATACAAAGTCACTGTACTGCATAAATAATTCTTGTAACAATGAGAATATCTTTGTCTCAAGT
>NW_007458008.1:0-354 GCF_000475195.1 Diaphorina citri | reverse complement strand
TGGACCAGTTTCCTGTATGCAGGATTCTGACAGGAAGAGGACGTGACGTCACAGAAGATGAGACTCAGGATAGAGCGGACGTTGCCGATACACTCCGCCAGGGTGATGGATTCTACACCGGACGCCTTCCTACCACGGACTGAAACAGATTGACAAAAGATATTTTGAGTAATAGGTGGTATTCATAAACCACGTAAGTGTGGTGTTGTTTTATTAGATAGAATTGGGAACAGGTGAAGTTAACCTCACTGTATAACTGATAAAGTCGTGTTGTTACCCTCCCGTCAGCGACAAGCTAAAAGCCTAACAACGTTGAGTGGAGCCGGGAAAAACCAACAGTGCGTGATTGTCCAG
>NW_007458007.1:0-354 GCF_000475195.1 Diaphorina citri | reverse complement strand
GGGAGCCATAACAGCCTGAAATTTCCCTTGCTAAAGAAATTGCAAAGGTTGAGTGCGAAGGACATCCACTCGTAAAATTTTGTACCCAAAATTAAATGTCAGCCCAAAGCAATCACCCTAGTTAGGGCTGATTGAGAGGCTGACGACAAACGCCGACCCCGTATGAACACTGGAAAAGGCGAAGAAGAAATCGAGGTTTCCAAGCGCGTGGCATATTGTGCTAGGTCAGATACTGGTAACGTTCAGGTACTGATGGTAACGTACCTTAATGCCTTGATTATTTTCATACCTAATCCTAGGGATTAACCTTATCTCCCCCATGTCAATAGAAGTCGATTTCTTTCTAGTCGTTCA
>NW_007458006.1:0-354 GCF_000475195.1 Diaphorina citri | reverse complement strand
AGGGTAAAGTGCGCTAAATCTATCTCGTAAAGTGATAGAGGATAGAGGGAACTGTATTAACAACGGAGATGAGGTCTTATCGTTCCGACATCGAAGAGAGGAGGACAGGAAAATCAACCGTTCCGAGAATGAACGTATTATTTTTGTTTTGTATGGGAATTAAACGCACGACCTTACTATGTAGTTATAAGGCAAGCACGCTACCTTCCAAGCTTACTAAGCTGATTTCAATTTATTCTTTGAAAGAAAGACACCTCATTATTTTACACTTGTAGATGGAAGTAGGTAATTAATCAGTTAAGGTCTTCTTTCATCACCCCAGGTTCGCACATCAACGCATCCGACTGTCAAATC
>NW_007458005.1:0-354 GCF_000475195.1 Diaphorina citri | reverse complement strand
GATAGGAGAAAGCCAGCCGTTCCGAGAACGAACATTATCCCATTAGGATAAAATCCGCCCCGGGCGGGAATCGAACCCTCGACATAGTGCTTACAAGGCAGACGCGCTACCAACCAAGCTAACTAGGCTGGCAGTTTATATCTTTGAATAATTATTATGAGTTAGGTTTTTAACTTTTCCATCATTTGGTTTTGACTTTGAATTGACATAGCATCTCTTTGCTCTCTATTTGCAGCATCTCTTTGCTCTCTATTTGCAGCATCTCTTTGCTCTCTATATTTGCAGCATCTCTTTGCTCTCTATTTGCAGCATCTCTTTGCTCTCTATTTGCAGCATCTCTTTGCTCTCTATTTG
>NW_007458004.1:0-354 GCF_000475195.1 Diaphorina citri | reverse complement strand
GGGGTTCGGGACTAAAGCTAATATCACATGGTTAGGCGGCAAGGCTGGGGCTGGGGAATGGGGGGTTCACATTGCATTGGGTTTGGTGTTGCAGCGGGGGCGGGAAAGGTTTATCTGAAACAGAAGAAATAGAGTCGGAATTAGTGCGTGAAGAATATCTACGTGTAAAGCCCGGTAAAAAGGATGCAGGTAGTCGTATTATTCAATGAAAAAAAAGAAAGAAAAAAAAGAGGGTTACACTAATGACACAAACTTACTAGTAGGTTTTTTTTTTCACCTCGTGGAATATGGGCATAATAAACCACAAAATATGAAAATACCCATTACATTATCAAAATCCATTATGAACCACGT
>NW_007458003.1:0-354 GCF_000475195.1 Diaphorina citri | reverse complement strand
TTAACTTTGAAAGTAAATTAAAGATCGACTGCTATGCAAATACAAGTGATCTCTTAATACAAGTATTCACTTGATCAGTCGAGAATTCACTCAACGATCAGTCAAGTCACAAGTGATCACTCAAGTCACAAGTAATCACTCGAGTAGTACATAGGAACTGAAATTTTTTTACCCCTATAAATTCCGGCCCTCTATCCTCCCAAGCAAACATGTTCCTTAGCTTTCCAATTTGAAATGAATTTTTAATATCAAGTTACAATTGTACAGCAGTCAGCTTACCTATCATATTACGGTATTTATTACCATGTCATTCTAGTATACCTCCCTGAAGAACAAGGTTTTATTCACTTTATT
>NW_007458002.1:0-354 GCF_000475195.1 Diaphorina citri | reverse complement strand
GAACGAACATTATACCATCAGGATAAAATCCGCCCCGGGCGGGAATCGAACCCGCGGCCTAGCGCTTACAAGGCAGACTCACTACCAACTAGGCTAACTAGGCTGGCTTCCTTCATTAGATTTTAGATTTAGATTAGATAAATTTATTTGTATTTATTTTTTAAAAAATGTTACAAGGTTGGCTTACATACTATGAAAAATAAATAATAAAAATAATAACTACCTGCTGATTATAAAGTTTTTTTCATTAACTTCTTTTTCCATTAAATAGGTACCTACCTAACTAATAAAATGTGTACAAACCTATATTTTATCTGATAGTATAAACCAATTTTAAGTAATTCATTATATGAG
>NW_007458001.1:0-354 GCF_000475195.1 Diaphorina citri | reverse complement strand
ATAATTCAACGAATTGATGATGCGAGGAAACCCTGATGATCAAAGTCCATAAAATGCCCTTTGATCAAACACCTTTTTATTTTAACCAAAACCTTTCCATTAGGTATACCTACATAATTGTTTCCAATACAAGTCTACAACTACAGGTATAATATTGCTGCACTACTATGTTTCTCTGTTTTGAGATTCTTTTTTTAGGACTTGGGGTCATCGTCTAACTCTAACATATAAAGACTGATGGGGCCATAAAATATTCTTCAACTTCTAGTATTTCAAATCTTGCTACAGAAACAGAGTGTAGAAATTCAACTTTGTTGGGTTATTGAAGTTAAAATGTGAATGTCCTCGCAATAT
>NW_007458000.1:0-354 GCF_000475195.1 Diaphorina citri | reverse complement strand
TGAGAATAGAATATACTTTGTTTATCCCGCTGTGTTAGGACTTAAAAGTCCTTTTACCCCTGCTTCTGCAGTCTTCTGTACAGTTGAGTGAAGATTTCACAAGGCTGTGCGTTTGGACCTTGTCACCCTGTGGGCACAGAAGTCTTTAAAACATTGTCTATGTCTCCAATTGGAATAAAACAAGGGACATTTTTATCAATATCTGCAGGTACTTTGCTTATCAGCAGTTAGGTATATACCTACACTCTAGTGCAAAAAATTGGAACAATTTCATCACTTTACTCTTACAGCCTTTTCTGAATGTCTTGAGGATATTTTTACTATTATTACCTAGGTATTTTCATTTAGTATTAT
>NW_007457999.1:0-354 GCF_000475195.1 Diaphorina citri | reverse complement strand
AATCACCCTGGCAAACCGAAACGTCATGGGTTTGGTAGATCACACATTGTTGGTGCATTAGGCCCGGTCATTGGCGCGGTTCTTTCTTTTTCTTTTCTTTTTTTTTTCTTCTTCTTCTTCTTCTTCTTCTTTCAAGAGGTTTGATAGAGGGAACTATAACTGCTAAGGTCGTATCGTCCCAAAATCGAAGAGAGAAAAAGGATAGAATAGGAGAAAGCCAGCCGTTCCGAGAACGACCTTATCTGTTTATGATAAAACCCGCCCCGGGCGGGAATCGACCTAGCGCTTATAAGGCAGTAAGATTCAAAACTTACTCTGCTGAATCAGCTTGAAGATGAGATTGTTCTCCTCTTG
>NW_007457998.1:0-354 GCF_000475195.1 Diaphorina citri | reverse complement strand
AAATAAAGCAAGAGACTGTGAATACTATGACAGAAAAAGGTAAAGGGTGTACTTTTGAGCCCTTTTTCTTTATTTCTTTTTTCTTATTCTTTCTTTGGATGATGATGATGATGATGATGTCAGCTTTTCGTGCTGTTATTTTACTGGTAATATAAGCACGCAAACTCAAAATGGTTTGTATCTTTCTTTGGACACTTCAGATTTTTTCTAAATTGTAAATTTTCAAAATTTCGCGGCTAAAAATGATAAAACACAAAACAGCGTTGCCAGACTTAAATCTCAGGCCGTGGTTATGAACAGGGCCATCGTAGGACATCGTCGGACTTTTTGCGTGTAAAGTTGGCGGGAAATTCG
>NW_007457997.1:0-354 GCF_000475195.1 Diaphorina citri | reverse complement strand
GCTATTTCAAAAGTTAAGAAACAGTCATAAAATGCGAATGTTGACCCCGTTTTTAATTTTAAGCGGGAAAAAGAACCTTGTCTGCACAAGTTGTAGATTTTCTTCGTACGTTATGAACAGAAAACAGAAAGCTGTCTTTTGCTTCTGATGAAATACGTTACGTTGCCTTTTCTTGGATTGATGTAGTTTCAACTCGTAGTTTGTCCCAAATCGGAGGGGTAAATAAAGACTTTAGTAGTGACCATTAGTCACCACCTTAAGTATATACTGAAAATAGCACCACAAAAGTTCATCTGTAGCACCAAAAAAAAACCCCCAGGGGATTTTTTTTTTTCTTGGTAGGAAATTACATTC
>NW_007457996.1:0-354 GCF_000475195.1 Diaphorina citri | reverse complement strand
CATTGGAAGCGTAGACGCGCTACTTTTAGTAGCGGGTAAGTCGCCTGCTAAACCAAACCTATGAAAATGAGAGAGACCTTCGAATATTAAAGGCTTTCTATCATTTTCATAGGTTTGACTACGCGCTACTAAAGGTCGCTCGTCTGAGAAAAGCCTAAGCCAATGTTTGCTCCCAAAATAAGGTCAAACTAACGTGATCTCTTTTCTTCCAGGCTCTCACTCACAGATTTCAAGCAGGACACTAGTCGTATCGCTCTGGATCTAGTGGGAGACTCTACGGAAATGATTCACAAGCAACGGCAGAGCGTACGCAAGTGGGATCCGGCTAAGAAGAAGTACGTTCAGGTGACGGAT
>NW_007457995.1:0-354 GCF_000475195.1 Diaphorina citri | reverse complement strand
CCCCACCTAGTCCTTATGAGAGAGTCCCCCCACTACACCCCAGTAATGTACAGAACACCATCAGTCCTGCTGGGTATAACCCAGTGCCAGAACCTATTCCTGTCACTAAGAAGAGAACCAAGACAGCTAAGTCGCCGAATAAGAAACAGTCCACCGAACCTGCACGACAAGACCCGAACCCACCCTCGTATCCTTCGTTCATGGACGATCCTAGCGGGTACTTGGCGCAGCAGACAGCGCTTCTCAACAGCACCATCTCCAAACAATGTGATATACGCGTATCCAGTGATATGTTGGAGAATAAGAACCTCCATCGGATATCAAGGCGGTATCAAACTGAAACAAGTACATCGC
>NW_007457994.1:0-354 GCF_000475195.1 Diaphorina citri | reverse complement strand
TATATCAGTAAGTGATTTTGACTTTTATTATTCAAATATTAGTAAGTGATTAAAAGTTGACTTTATCTTATTCAAATGTATAACAATTATTAACAAATCGCAATTGTGAGATGATGTTTTTCCGTCGTCTAAAATTGGATTAATTTTGTTCTGGTGCAAACTGTAACTCGTTTCTCTTATGGACCTATAATACCCAATAAGTGGCACACAAGTGTACCTACTTAGCACTCATTACAAATTGGTTTTCTAAATATGTACCTACTCGTAGATTGTTAAAAGTTATAATAAAACATTCAAAACAATAATAGGGAAAAATCCTTTAGTCCTTGTGTTGGCGGCCGCGGTCTTTTCTTT
>NW_007457993.1:0-354 GCF_000475195.1 Diaphorina citri | reverse complement strand
TTACCAATTCTTTATTTCCTCCCTTCTCAATCCTTACTTTCTCAAGTCCAAATTTTCGGAGTCACGCTTACAGTAAAGAGGGAAAGGCTCTCGCCCCCGCCCTGAATACGGTAATGCTACCTAAGTTATACCTACATTTTTATTAACTGTGTACTAAATACAGTCCTGAAATAGTAAGTACTTATGCTGCTTTAATACATCTCCACCTCGTTATGGTATGACTGCAGTCTGCAGTGTTGTCAGTATTATCCCGAACACAAACATGTGTAACATGTTTGTGTTCCCACGCTCTTTCCGACTTTGACCCCGGGACAAAAAGTAGTCGAGAGAAAAAGATAATAGAACACTGGGTGA